>NC_034592.1:69273612-69298708 GCF_900095145.1 Mus pahari | reverse complement strand
CATTTGAAATGTAAATAAATTAAAAAAAAAAAAAAAAAAAAAAACAAGAAACACTAGAAAGGAAAAAAAAGGTGGCACCCAGGGAGCACCTCCTATTTCTGTCTCCCACTTACAGCACAGGGGTTGCAGGAACATGTCTCCAGCTTTTTATGTTAGTGTTGAGATTCAAACTCAGCTTCTCATTTTCCCTGTCCCCTAGACCATCTCTCCAGGATGCTCCTTTTCTACCATCTTGCTGACACCTGTCTCCCTACTTCTCTAAACACTTAAAATCTATCATCATGTATTCATTAATCAATATTATTAAGTATATCACAAAGCTATTCTTGGAAACTACGGATGTTAAAGAGCAATTCCTGTCCACAGGGATCCTATGGTCTTAGCTGACATATGTAAGGTTATCAGTGCAATGTAAGGATGTAGACCATCTCATACTCCAGGACATACATAAGTAACATGAAACCTTTCTTCTGTTTAGAAGTGATTGAGTATGTCTTGGGAGATGGGAGTCTTAGAAATTATCTAATTTACACTAAAATTGTTTTATTAAAATTAATTTTAATAGTACAGAAATCCACCTGGACTTCTAAAAGAAGACAGATAAGCAGATGACACAGCTAAGTCTCAATAAGCAGAGGAACAAGCACAGTTCCACTCTAGATAATTTACAACTTGTTCCTTGACTGAAAAGGAAAATCACAGACAGGAATATTTGGTGAGAAATGAGGGTTTCAGAAAATGAGTATGTGTGTTAGAAACCATTAGCACAAAATTCATGTTTAGAATCCTTTAAAAAATTAATTTGTCATTTTTATCAACAAGAAAGAAAGCAAAACATCTAACCAGACAAGTGCCTGTTTTCTCTCTTCTCCCTTTGTGGTTATAGATATATGTGCTCCCTAGAAAAACAAAGTCCTGAGTGACAAACCTCATATGCTCTGCCCCACAGCCAGCAATCAAATCAATAGTATTTACTAAAGAGCTCAAAAATATATTGTATAAATATATGAAATCTTTTAAAAATAGAAAAATAGTTAACAAATAATTCATGAAATAAAAACATTTTAAATTAGAAATAAACAATTAATGAAAATGAGCAAAAGAAAAATTATAAAAGTATACATTCATAATTAAAATTTTCTCTATTTAGTGGATACAAATATTTCAGAGATTATCCAAGTTAGAAATTAAGGCTTCAAAATACCACTTAACACAAAATCCTAGTTAGTGGAGATAAACTTGAGTATAACTTTTTAACTACCACTTTTGTACAAGATAAAGATATATTTTCTGAGCTGAAAGATGGAAATATGAAATAAAAAAATATTCTGAAACACTATTTTACTGTTCCTAGTAGCCACAATTGTGTTTTTCAGTGCTGTATTTTTTAAAGGTGTTTTAATGAAGGCATCAGAGTATAACAAGCTTAGAGACTCCTGGGGCTGTAATTATCCAGTTTGTTTTGGATCAGATTGTCTGTAGTTAGTCTAGTATTTTAATAAGGTCTACAAGGACTAGAAACAGTGAACAGACGAGTTAGGAAACCCACTGTCAACCTGAACAAAAGAAGGAAAGGAGCCAACTCATAAAAAGGAGTAGGACACCCCTATAAAATTATGGATTATTATTTACAATACCACTAGTTTAGGTAAGACCAGGAAATGCGGGGCTCAGCTAAGGAAGGTTCTGTCCACATAAAATTCATTATATAAACAGAGATGCAAAGATGTCTATTTGTTTCAACTAGCAAAGTGGAGATGTATGTGATCTTTAAACAGCTATTTCAGGAAGAAAATTTATTCCTCCTCCAAGAAATTATATTAATGAGTTTATATTAATGGTAGATGATTTTACCAATATATTTTGCCTTTAGTATTATAAGCTGTTATTGAGTTCCTGACTACTTTTCTGGATTAAACTATACAACTGTCATTAAGAATGTAAACCCAATAAAGATAAAAATAGCGAGGAGATAATCTTCATTTTGATGGCAAGGCAAATCTAAATCTCATGCAGTTAAGCCATTTCCTCTGCCCTTCCCTTGGTGAGAGAGTATACTCCCAGAAGGTAGCTGTCTTGTCATGTATCCTGACAAAGGAATCCCTTATTAGATGCAGAGAAAAAGTGCCAATTGTAGAGCCAAGATAAAGCAGCACCGTGGCCTCGTTTCATATTTTCCAGTAGGTAGTCAAAGGGGAGGGCCCTGGTTATCTGTTCCAGCTATTTAGTGCGTGTGTAGAATCACTTTCCATAACATTAAGATATCTCTCATCTCCACCCAACTCTATCTGCAGCTCTTTATGTTACCCAGCATCCTTCCTACGCTTTCTGAGATCACAGTGTCTTGGCCAGCTCACACATCTCATTGTTTTAACAGCTATACTTCCAATCATCACTTAGCCACACTCTTTCTTAGAATCCAGTAGTCCTCATTGCATTTAGGACCAAAGGCCTGGCACAAAGGCAGCCACAATCCTGCTTGAGCTTGCGGGGCTCCAGGTGGAAGGCTTCAGCACAAGCCGGTGGAAACAGAGTCTGCCAAGTGATTTCAGAGTCCAACACCCAGCAGATCTAGGCAAAAGTATGACTGGTTACATAGTGAATAAGAAGTACTGGAGTGTCTAAAAACATGGCAGCCAGGATAATTCTCAAAACTATTCTAAAGTCCCCAAACACTACCTGACTGAATCTAAACATTATTCAACTGGCTAAGAAAGGACCTTGGAAAGCTGAGTGTCATGGGCCTTACAGTTATTACTCCAAGTAATAACTTAAGTGTTGGGCCAAAAGCCCAAAGGGCATTTTAAAAGACGTATGAAGGCTTTATATCATTTTTCACCTAGAATAAAAAATAAAATATAATTTTAAAAATTGCTTGTGAAGGCAATGAATCCCATCCTATGGAAAACTAGTTGTCTATGCTCAGCTTCAACAGTAAAACTGGGAATTCTACAGACACAGGAGTAAGGGGTTATCAATCTCATTATAGACACGGGGCTAATGTTATTGTGGGGTGTAATGAATAGAAAGTAATGAGGATTAAATATTTACTACATTAGAGAAGGAACCCTTTGCCTTTTATTTGAAATTAAACACTACAAGTATACATTTAGATTGATTTTATTATCCTTAAAGAACTGTTTGTAACATTTTACAAATCTTTAGACTGTTCAAGAAATACAGTAACAGCAATAAATACACCAAAACATGAGATTTCTCTGATGAAAGAAAACAGAGGAAAAAGAACAAGGAAACGCCTGGGAACAAGAGGGCACGACGCCAGCTCTGGATCTGAAGTGGAAAGCAAGTAGACCTCTTTATGATGTCTGCACACATCAGAGGGCAACTCAAGCCATAGAAATAAACATGAAGTTCTGAGCTTTACCTTTCTGGGAAGTTTCAAAGGGCAGTAGTTGACCCCCTTCCCAAATGTCTAAAACCCTCTAATGGGTACCAATAGTGGAGGATTCAAATCCACAGAAACTGGCCTGACAGTAATTGCCAAAGCAAAGAAGAGCTTTAGTATCCCTCAGTGTTTGTGATCTTTGTGGCACACTGTGAATTATAAAAGGGCATGATCCCTATTCACCTGCAGAAATTCATAAAAATTAGTTTTATAAAGTTTCAAGGTTGTGTGTGTTCAAAATCGCACATAGCGGTGCTGTATTTAGTAAACGACTCCATTGGTTAATTGATAGCTATGCCTTCAAGATATATCCAAACTCAGTACAAAGGATCCACAAATGTCAACAATTTGTAACCAAAATTCTCTAGCTTACATATGCAAAAGTCTGCATTGGCTTTCAATTTAAAAATTTAAGAAAGTCGTGAGTAGTGTTGGTTTAATCACTTGGGTTAAGAAAAGGTAGATGGCTTCAGCTTTTTACCAGGAATTGTGAACAGCTCGCAAATGAGAAGTCACATTCCCCTAACTAGGAAATATACACTGCCTAACATTCCAAATCAAAAACAGCATTGCAGTGGGTTTTTAAAAATATTTTGTGAAATTAAAATTCTATAAAAGCCCTTAGGATAGATACCTCATCTCATTTCCCTTAGACAAGAATGAGCGAAGTCACTGGCATACTTGGACCATACACTCATACATTTCTATGTGTATTTCATTGCCCAGCTGAGACATGAAACCTTTTTAAAGGTGAGGATACATACACACTTAAAGTGTTGAACAGGTGCAGCATTTAACTATATCGTCCCTAACCTCATTCCGATAGAAACAATTTATCAATATCTCGTGGATTCAAGAAACAACACACAAAAGAAAATGTTACATGCAAAAAATCCCTTGTTCCAACGTGAAACGCTAGGTCTATATCTCTTAATAACTGCACATCTGTTTAATTTGGCTAACAAAATGTACACGGAAGAAAGGTGTTATTAATCCTCCTAACACAAGTCTTAGTCAAAGGCACTTCCAGAGAGCATTAACTCCTTAAACTTCACCAAGTCATGTTTTGTTCATGTCCATGCTGTGTATGATCGATTTCTGTGTAGAACCAATAAAAAGTCTCCTCTAAAAGTGAGCTGTATCACTCTACCCCCAGTACTAAGTCTATGTGTTACCCAAGCATATATGGAGAGGAGTAATATACAAGAACCATAGGCAAAGGTCTTTGCATTCTTTGGGTTAAATACAGAAAGCCAAGAGAGTTAAGACAGGTGAGTTATTTTGGAAGTGATTATAGCAAAACCTGGCTGAAGTCTGTTGTCTTGGGGAGAAAAACCGTTGACTTCCATCGTCTATCTATCTACTGTTTTACAAAATTTGGGCTCTCTGTTTTCGTTTCCTCCAACGTATTTAAGTGGCTTGAATTTGTTCAGAAGGTAGGGGGTGAGAAGAACCATTTCTTCCCACCCAAAGAAAAGGGTGAACTGCGGCACAAATGTGTCCTCGTGAAAAACTTTAGGTAAAGCAGGATGGTTGGTGGTACTCGAGAGCTCTTACGTTTAGGAGAGTGGAGGACCAGTAATTAAAAACAGCTCCTGAGTTCACACTGAGAGAAGAACAGTAATAAATGCCTGACACTGGCAAGTGAGCCTACACAGGCTCTGGAGACAAGGAACACATCCCCTGGAATTCCAGACTGTTCTCCAACATCGTTCCGAAGTGTCAACATTTAGCAATGTTGACAAAGCCTGGAAATTTTTTTTTTTTAATATCTGGAAACTGGTCTTTCTTTTCCTGCCCAATTATACAGAATACCCATTTCTCTTTGTCTCCACAGTCTATTCATTTTTTTTGGCATTCCAAATTCTTATATTTTTAAATCAGATTTGATAGTCTCTAAATGACTGCTTTGGAATGGAGGAGATGACAAAAAATATTAAAAACCAATTTCCGCCCTTACGGATTCGTGAACCTTAAAAGTCAAAGCCACCTCTCAGCTGTCAACTAAGTTCACTTCATTTGAAATAAAAAGACAATATCAGGGCTTTCATTTCTCAGATTTCTACATAACAAATCAATATCTTATTTACTCTATAAGCCTATGTCCCCAAATAACCAGAATTGGGTCTCCTTCTCTAATGAACTGGGGGCTTCCTGCCCATGTTATGGGAGCACAGGATTTACTTTGGTGGCAACAACCCACAAACCATTAATCTTAAATATGAAAATGCTGTTTGGTCTTTACCATCCACACACACATTTACCAGGTTGTTTCTAAGCATAGGCAGGAAAGGGTTTCACAGTCACAGTGCACGAGGAAGAGGCATGGAGACACCTGCCTTTCTAAGACCAAGGCAGAGGCAAGATTTTGGAAAGCAACTGCAGTACACATTTCACAGCTGTAGTCTTAAGAGCCAGTACCAGTTGGCAAACCAAGCTACATTTTCAGATAACATCTTTACATTATTTTACATTGTGATAACTTCATCACCCAAAACCAAAACAATGGGAAAAAATGGAACAAGTCAGAAAAAGCATTTCTGATTTCTGAATTCCTATTTTACCATCCACTTTGCTTGAGATGGCCCATGAGATTGCTTAGTCCCAGCTTCCTAAGAAGTTCACACTGCGATTTACAAGAAGCAGAGACTCCAGAGAAACACGGCTCTCACAATTAGTTTAGGGGCATCAGTGGGCGTTCCTCTCGTTTCTTCCAGATGTTACTCTTGCTATCTCTTTTGGCTAGTGGCGGTGGCCTGCCTCTTTTTTTAGTGGGGGATGTGTTGGCTTCAAAATCTTCCACAGTGCTTTTCCTTCCTGGAGACTCCTCCCCGGGGTGCTCGATAATAACCCCGCTTCCCCCTTCTAAGATGTGCCTCAATGCGGGGTCCTCCGGGGAACAGACGGTGGTCCCACTCTCGCTGCTGCTCAGGTCTAAATCTTCCAGGTAAAGGATCTTGGGCTGATGCATGCTCTTGATGAACGTTTTCTCCCTCTCCAGCTTTCTGCTTGACTGATGCTCATTCATATCCACCCCGGAGTCTAGACTCGTATCATTGCTCTGGGTTCTCTTGCCTTTTTTCAGGTCTATAAAGGAGTGTCTCACTTGGGCCACAGGCTTTCCGTCAAGAGACACAAACCAAGCCCTGGGATGCGGAGAGGGCTTGCCTTTGGACAGCTCCAGGAGGGTCTGCTCTGAAATCCCTTGAAGTTCCGATGAAAAGGGGGTCATCACAACTGCTTCATTTAGAGTTCCAGGAACAGACACAGACTCCAACAAGCTGTTGGAATATCGACTCCAATCTGAGGTCTGGGATGGCAAGCTCTGCTGACCTTCAAGTACAATGTCTTCTTCTCTGGCATCTGGGGCCTGGACGTGAGAATGCATCGGCATTTTGGGCAATGTTTGTGTGAAGTTCTCTCTGTTCACTGGTTCCATCAGTTGGCCATAGACCAATTGTCCCTTTCTTGGTAAAGTGGCAGACTTAGCGGCATGTAACTGCTCTGGCATGGAGAAAAGGTCTGATGTCTGAAGGATGGCAATAGGCTGGCTGTAGATGTGCATGAGCTGCTCTGAAATGTGGGAACGCCCATAGACCTCTTCGGTCCCGGTAAGGTATCTCTTTTCCTCTTGAGCGTCCCCTAGCGACGGGGAGAGATTGTTGTTAATATGCTTAGGTTGTTTGCTCCCTATACTGGGCTCCAAAGACTGTGTTGGGTTTCTTGAATAATTATTGTGATTGACTGACAGAAAGGAAACATCTTCATTGTAGATTTTAAAGTTATCCCGAGTTTTCACCATGGAAATTCTTTCTTCTGCCTCCGTTTTTGTGGTTTCCTTTCTCTGGGGACTGTAGGAGGAAGTTTTGGCATTAAACAACTGTGGTTTATCTTCAGCTTTTAATGCAGCTTTGACTGAACTGATATGATTTATGTGTGTTGTTGACGTTGTCTGATCTCTCTTGAGGATCTCAAGCTTCGTGATATTTCTCTCTCTTTTCTGTGGTGTTCCACATTTTCCCCTAGAATAGAAAAAAAAAAAAAAAGAAGAAGAAAAAAAAAGAAAAGGCGAAAGATACTTAAAGTTATACAAATGCATATCTGATGGTGTTATTAGAATACATTTGTTTTGCTTTTCAATCTACATATACTGGAGTCTAAGCAATTTATTTCTCTGAAATTTTTAAATTTTTATTCATGTGTGTACTGGCTGGTTTTATGTGTCAACTTGACACAGGCTGGAGTTATCACTGAGAACGGCGGAGCTTTAGCTGGGGAAGTGCCTCCATGAGATGTGCTGTGGGGCATTTTCTCAATTAGTGATCAAGTGGGGAGGTCCCCTTGTGGGTGGGACCATCTCTGGGCTGGTAGTCTTGGGTTCTATAAGAGAGCAGGCAGAGCAAGCCAGGGGAAGCAAACCAGTAAAGAACATCCCTCCATGGACTCTGCATCAGCTCCTGCTTCCTGACCTGCTTGAGTTCCAGTCCTGCATCCNTTGGTGATAAACAGCAATGTGGAAAGTGTAAGCTGAATAAAACCTTTCCTCCCCAACTTGCTTCTTGGTCATGATGTTTGTGCAGGAATAAAAACCCCGACTAAGCCAATGTGTATATATGTGCATGTCTGAGCCCTAGAGTTGGAGTTACAAGCAGAGTCGTGGGCACAGCACTCAGGTCCTTTGGAAGAGCAAGTGGGCTTGTTCTTGTTGTTATTGTTGAAAATAGATTCTTCTCTCATACAGTACATTCCACCACAGTTTCTCCTCCCTCCACTCCTCCTGTCTCCTCTCTAGCTCCTATCCCCGGAAAAGGTCCACTCCCTCTATGTTTCCTCTTCAGAAAACAGCAGACCTCCAAGAGACAATAACCAAGTAGGACAAAACAAGATGCATTAAGACAAGGCAGAAGCCCTCATATAGAAGCTGGACAAGGCAAACCAATAGGAGGAAAAGCGTCCCAAGAGCAGGCAACAGAGCCAGAGACACACCCAAAGTTTCCACTCTTAGAAGCCCCACAGAACCACCAAGGTAACAGCAGTACCATACACGCAGAAGACCTGGTGCAGACCCATGCAGGCACTGTGCCTGCAGCTTCAGTAAGAGCAAGGGTTGTTTTTAACCGCATCCCTCCAGGTCCTAAACAATTATTTCTATAAATGGACTTTATAATGTGCATAATAGACTGAAAAGATACTATCATTTGACAGCTCTTTGTTTACACACACAGATTAGTGCTGTTCTTACCTGCAATAACAAAGCAGTACAGCAAAAAAACCAATGATGATGACAATCGTTCCCCCTAATATGGCTGTAAGGAACACTGTGTGGTAGGCAGTGATGTCTTGGAAATCATCATTTATGCCGAAATCTGCATGGGTCAATGGAAACACAGAAAAACGGAACATATTGATTTGGGCTAGACTTTCAGTTTTGTTTCACCCTGAATGAGACAGACTGAGTATGTGTGTTCACATCTATTAGTTTGTTTCCTTCCTGTGGTGGATTTCTATGAGTGAAGTACATCTTCCGTGCCCCATGGTGTTCATCAACTGACCTTCTTTGACCAGTGAATTCTACCTGACTATGGGAATAGCTTTTTCCAAAAGACCACTTGCCACCTGAAACTTAACCTTTTGCCTAATATTGTATCCTAGTCAATACCATGCATTGAGATCATTTGAAAGTATGTATTCAATCTGTTTCCCTACTATGTATTCAGCCTGTTTCTGTTTAACTTACCTTTAAGAGATTAGTTACAGTGTAACCAATCTCACTATGTCTTGAAATTCCCATGTAATTTACTTTTACAAAATAAACTGAATGAGTAGCTTTAATCTCAGATCATTTTCCCCGTCTCTCCTTTGTGGCTCTTCCATGCCCCTGACCCAGAATAATGTATATTCATTGTGTTATTCATTTGTGGATATAGGTTGATAGCATCTGTTTGCTGTTTAGAGTGTTACTTGGGTTCAATAAATTCTTCCCTTGTAAGTGCTGATAAAAATAATAATGGTAATAATAATAATAACAATAAGAGAAGAGATTCCTTATTCATTTCCCATACCATCTTCTGTACTATCCAATAAATATAGCCCCGTGTTAGGTTCAAACAGAGAATACAGGGATAGAAGTGGAGAACCCAAAATTGGGGTCAATTTTGGTTTAAACTAGTCTGAAAGGAAGAGCCTTTTTCTTTCACTTAGCATCAAAGCATGTGATGTACCCACTTATCTTGCTAAGGGACTCTGACCTGTGATGTGGCTCACAAAGCATGTGATGTAGCTCACTTACCTTGCTAAGGCACTCTGACACATGATGTCTGATATCTGACATGTCTCAAAAATGCTTCAACCTGAGTCTTAAAATATCCATACCAGGCCCAAGAGCGGAGCATTCAACCCCAAACACAAGGTACATAAAAGTTAAATGCACCATACAGCCGCTGAAACAGTTGACTGTAACACAACAGCTTGCTCTTGCAGAACTGGAATCTGGCTGCTGAGACACTGGGAAAATGATGCCCTAAAATATGTGGCCCCAGCTTCCAAGCCTTACAGTGAGCATCAAAGAAATTCTTTCAGGAAGTTACAAAATGGGAACCCAAGCTATGCGGTAGCAAAATATAGACTACAGGTACAGGATTCTTATTTGAATTAGAATGATGGCCAGGCAGATAGAACCAATTCAGCCTCCAGTCTGTGAAAGGATGTTTCTCTATTCAGGAAGGTTTGGTGGGTTTTTGTCTGTTGGTTGGTTGCTTGCTTGCTTGCTTTTTCACCTTTATGGAGGCAAAGTCTTGCTATATACTCAGGCTGTTTTGGAAGTGGCTATATAGACCAAGCTGGCTTTGAACTCACGGAGACATGCCTGCATCTGCTTCCCAAGTGCTAAGAAGAAAGGCATCACTATGCCCAGCTATATTCAGGAAGATGTGATGGAATGAATACAGATGGGTTTTTTTTTTTGAAATTTTTATGAAATTTATTGACTGTGGTAAATGTGGGGTTTCCATCGGTTCAGGTTCTCCACATAATTTGATGCCATGCTAAATACTTTGTCCTAAAACAAATAGGGACCATCCCTATTGAAGACCTCTTGGAGAATGGCCACCTGCTTCCAGCCACCTTCGGTTCAAACTGTCAGGTCACTGACCATTTTGTGTATCATCTATCTGCTCTTTCAAACCAATCTGGAGGCACAATTATCCAACAGCCTTTCTTCTCATGTCCTTGACCCCAGAGTCTTCCTCCTTAGAAAGATCAGGCACCATGTGAAGAAAGACTGCAAATGTCTAGAGTCAGTGGCAGCCACCTGGTGAAGTCAGTTAAGTAGGCTCTCGAGATGCAGAAATGTGGTCTACCTTCACCAGGCTCCTCATTATTCCCCTGGATCCTGTAAACTACACATTAAGTCTCCACCTTCTAGGTAATTATTCAACGTGTCCCTATTTCTTATAGCCAGAGGCTCTGAGCTGGGAAGAATTAAGTCATGAAAACATAAAAGTTAGAAAATACTTGAACAAACTTCAATCATCATAGATTCATCAGACATGACAGTAAGAGATTAGAGTTCATGGAGCTTAATTCTTTGGTTGTGTATACAAGAAAAGGATGGGCTATGTCAGGCTTCATTCACCTGGTACATGATAATGCTTAGCCTAAGCAGGAGGCTGTTACCATCTTCAGCATGCGATGTGCATTATTCTTTAAAATGACATTGTTTCATTTTTACAGTACCTATAGTGGCTGGGGATGGAGCTGCTATCCAGTAGCCCAAATGTGGTGCATCATAGGTCCAAATCAAGTGACTGTTATGCTCCTTGACTGTTCCCCAGCCGTGATGCACCCAAACACCTAAAACATGTAGTAAGTGAAAAACAACAGTTAGTTATAGTTTTATTCGTTAGAACTAAAGTAGACTGCAGGTAGTCATGTAAAGAATACAGAAAGTTTCAAAATTACAAATACCGTGATACTAAACATCTGTGATGAAATATTAAATATTACATCAGACAATATAATACATACATAATAATATAATATGAATTATTTACCATGACCAAAGGACATAAAGCCACTATAACAAAACTTAACTTATGGACCCTGAGATACCTTTTTAAGGATAAGTTAGATAAAATTAATAAAGATAAATTATTTTAAAGACAAATTAGAAGAAAATTCTAATTTAAAGCTCAGATGTAGAGTGCTTGAATCCCGGAGTTTAATCGCCAGTGAGAGATATGTAACAAGAGAGAAATAAATCCCAATTCCTTGACAGGCAGCAATTTGTCACTTGTCCTGAGACTGTGGCTAAACACTTACAGCCTATGTTTTGTGTCCTTATCACTTTAAGAACCATTGTTCTTTTTTTTTTCAATTTTTATTAGGTATTTACTTCATTTACATTTCAAATGCTATCCCCAAAGTCCCCTATACCCTCCCCCCCTGCCCCCTACCCACCCACTCCCCCTTCTTGGCCCTGGCATTCCCCTGTATGGGGCATATAAAGTTTGCAAGACCAAGGAGCCTCTCTTCCCAATGATGGCTGACTAGGCCATCTTCTGCTACATATGCAGCTAGAGACATAAGCTCTGGGGTGCTGGTTAGTTCATATTGTTGTTCCACCTATAGGGTTGCAGACTCCTTTAGCTCCTTGGGTACTTTCTCTAGCTCCTCTATTGAGGCCCTGTGTTCCATCCAATAGCTGACTGTGAGCATCCACTTCTGTGTTTGCCAGGCACTGCCATAGCCTCACAAGAGACAGCTATATCAGGGTCCTTTCAGCAAAAACTTGCTGGCATATGCAATAGTGTCTGTGTTTGGTGGCTGATTATGAGATGGACCCCTGGGTGGGGCAGTTTTTAGATGGTCCATCCTTTCATCTCAGCTCTAAACTTTTTCTCTGTAACCCCTTCCATGGGAGTTTTGTTTCCCAATTCTAAGAAGGGGCGAAGTGTCCATATTTTGGTCTTCATTCTTCTTGAGTTTCATGTCTTTTACAAATTGTACCTTGGGTATGTTAGGTTTCTGGGCTAATATCCACTTATCAATGACTGCATATCATGTGAGTTCTTTTGTGATTGGGTTACCTCACTCAGGATGATACCCTCCAGATCCATCCACTTGCCAGAAATTTCATAAATTCACTGTTTTTAATAGCTGAGTAGTATTCCATTGTGTAAATGTACCACATTTTCTGTATCCATTCCTCTGTTGAGGGACATGTGGGTTCTTTTCAGCTTCTGGCTATTATAAATAAAGCTGCTATGAACATAGTGGAGCATGTGTTCTTATTACCAGTTGGAACATCTTCCGGATATATGCCATTGTTCCTAATGCTACTGATTGTTTCTACAGAATGATGTCTTTCCTATCCCAGAGCTGCATCTATGAATGATTCAGACTTCACATGCAGTTTTCAACAAGATGCCAGGAATTACTGTTCACTGCAGGTATGGCGCTGGAACTGGGAAGCAAGCCCTGATCTGACCTTACTTGCGATGCAGAATGAATCCCTGAGACCCAGGAGGAAAGAATTAAATAACCAATGTAGAGCCCAGACCACAGCTGCACCCGACACTAGGTGAGCCTGGAGTTGATGGACTCCTTCAGTCCCATTTGGAGTCCAGTGTCTTCCCAGCCCACACGAGAATACACAGCCTCACACTCAATTTTCAAAACCTCAAACTGTCTCTTAAGTTTAAAGAAGGTTGTCTACTCCAGTGAAATTTCATCACCCATAGTAAAACGAATTCAGTAAATCCTTAACCTTTGATAAAATGGTATGTACAAATAGCTAACACAACTACTCAAAAGTTGCATATATGTTGGTATTTTGGCTTATTGTCTACAAAATGTAAAATGGGTATAATATTTCTATCCTTCACTCACACATTTGTATATATTCATGGCTTACAGGAGAATTTCACAAAAATTGACAATGTGTAATTATAAAACAGCATTTCCATCACCACGTACACACACACATCAATCACATTTATATAAAAGGGGTCTCTGGACTCCTCTCATTATCCTGGAACATATCAGAAAGTGTTACAGATAAGTTGCCCCACTATATAATGGAACAGCAAACCTAATTCCTCCTCACTGTTTTGTAGCCCTCGGCCCCGTGGAGGGGTTACTGGAGCACTGTCTACAACAGCCGATAGATGGAATCAACCACGGTGTCCACCAAGGGGTACATAAAATGTACCTATACAAGATTAATTTACTCGTTATACAAAAGTGGATAAACGCAATCATTTGCAGCGATACTGACCACTTAATCTAAGAAACAGATTGAATTAATCTAATTCAATCTAATTCTAGTTCATCTAAGAAATGCATAAGGTAGAGAAATTTGAGATGAATCACCCTATCTATTGTTCTTAACTTAAGTTAAAGTTAACATAGCACATATGCATCATAATAAATCAATTTTAAAAATTTAAACATTATTATTATTACTATTGTTGTTGTTGTTATTTGTGTGTAAGTGTGAGGGAGGTGTGATGTGTGTTACATGGCATGGGGCTCATGTGGTCATCAAAGAACAACTTTGTAGATTCTTTCTTCCCATTCACGCATGCATTCCGGGAGGCCAACTTGGGTTGGCAGGCTTAGATAAACACCTTTCCCTGCTTAGCCACCTCATTTGTGCTCGGTGAAAACACATTCACTCAAAGGAACATTCAAGAAAGGCCTTTGCCAGGGAGAGTGAGCAGAAACCTGCATCAAACAGCACGTCCTTCTTTAAGATGAAGACACCGAGTCCCACGTCACTTAAACAATGTGTCCATGTGACACGGCTGGTCCTCTCAGCAGTGGATTACCACTATGAATTGCGCAGCTTCCACTAATCTAAGGAACACAGGCGTGCACAGCCTTTCTTTTGCAGGGAACATCTCACTCTCCACCCGTTCATTCTCAGGGGCAGCTGGATACACACCTCCCATGGGAGTCTGCCATGCTCTGTTCTCATCAACATGTGAGCTAATCCTAGGTAAAATGTGTGTATTCTCCACTCACTGACTATATTCTACAACACAGGACATTGAAGGGATTGTGTTGTGGCTACCACACAAAGAGTATCTGTCTTCATTAGCCTTCCACCTGACTAAGAGAACTGTTAGAAGCTACAGCACTAATACCCTTCTGTTGGGCATTCCAAGGTCCTATCTTAGAAAAGCATTAACATAGAGGAAATGGTGAAGAAGGAGATAAAGCAGGTCCTGAAAACTGTCCAGGCTCTGTAGCAGGCTTTGCACAAGCCCATCCTGCCCCATCGAGCACTTTCTTCCCTCCCTCCCTCCCTCCCTCCCTCCCTCCCTCCCTTTATTTATTAGAAACTTAGACCCTTATTTTATTAACATTGGGACAAAAAAGCTGCACAGGAGATAGGGCTTCCCAGTTGCCATCTAGGAAGCAAAATGCAGTGAATAAAATTGGTACCTAAAGGGGGATCACGGCTCCTTCCCTCTCTTGTAAAATTGATCGTCATGATATTAGCATACATTTTTGATGGCCTTAACCAAGTTTTTCAGTAAGCTCATGCTGCCTACTATAATTTCCTGAGGGAATAGATTTTTTTTTAATCTTAAATGACTTCTTCCTCAAAATGTTAAAGAAGGACAAGACGATGTGGGTGAATAACATTGAATTGTTTGTTTTTACACAGTGTACATAATGGTTAATCTCAATTGTCAATTTGCTAAGATCTAGAATCGCCTTGGGACATGGGCTGCCTCTTGCATGCCTATGGGGAATAATCTTGAGAGGGTTTAGTGAAGTAGAAGTACATATATACCCACTGCGGTTGACACCAGTCACTGGGCTATGATCCTGAAAGGGGTAGAAGGAGAAAGCAAGCTGAGGGCCAACCTTCATCACTCTCAGCTTTGTGACTGTGGATGCAGTGGGGCCAGCTGCCTCAACCCCTCCCTTACTGTAGCTTCCCCACCACGGCGGACTATAACCATCGTGGCCATAAGCCAAAGTAAATCCCCTCTCCCTTAAGCTGTCAGGGTGTTTTATTACAGAAGGGAAAAGCAACCAAAACTATGTATTAGCATCATTTCCCCTCTCAAACACATTTACTAGTCCCCAGTGGGGTCAGTTATGGCCATCAACAAACTGTACAAATTGATGTTAGTGAAAACCTACATTCATAGCAAACTCTAAAATCAAATAAGCAAATGTCCAGAAGAAATCTATCCTAATGATTTTCTCTTAGCTACCATACCTGCGTTCATATCAAATGTCCAAGCAGGTATCCGATCTCCTACTTTTACATTACTTGTATGTAGAAGAGGAAGAGAAACATGGACAGAGCCGTCCACCTCTAATTCTTTTCCTCCAGAGTATATTTTCACACATACTGCAGCGTGAGGAGTCAACTCAACGTTTTCCAAACCTAAAAGAGAGTAAAACTTATTAAAATTATATGCAGACTTTACATTTACACAGTAAAATGTTACGTTTCTAAAATTTGTTTTACTCTACTTCATCATCATTATCCACTCTAATAATTACTCTACTAGATGTTCATTGAAGATTTTAAAAATATAACTCCAAAATAGTTCAAGAATAAGTGTTGGCTAAAAGTGTAACATTGAAAAGTCAGTCTACACTTCAGTTGATCTAGTTCTCTCCGAGTTTTCTGATTAAAGGACACTGCAATCCAAGCAAATCGCGGGCCAGTGAGATAGCTCAGTGGGAAAAGGTAATTGATGAACAAGCCCAATAATCTTAGTTTGGTCCCTGAAACTGGGGTGAAGTTAGACAGAGAACGCTGACCCCCAAAACCTGTCTTCTGGCCTCCAACAGAGGGGCTGCCAACTGCACGTGGATTTTATATAAAGTCCAGACCTCCAGTGCACTGATGACATCACACACTCAGGAAGCACATGCGACCAGCAGCACCAGGCTGGACAAAGCTGAGTAGGATTCCAAGTGTTTAAAGTGGAACTTTGACAGGAAAGCTCACTGTGACCCTGCCTAAGACTCGGGAGTTTTACCTTGAACACCTCCAGGACAACATGAGCTCACCGGTGGCAGCCAGTGTTGCAGTGTTTCCGTGAATGACTTTATTTTGCACATTCTCTAACTTACACCTAGAAGATTGTCAGATCTCTTGGACAGGCTTTGGGATAATTTAAGCAGGAACTAACTGGGGAAGTAATTCCAGGAAATAACCTCTGATGAAGTGGAAGCATGATACACAAGGGAGAAGGAAGGAGAGTCAGTGAGGTAATGTCAGTCCAAGCCCACTAGTTAAAGCAAGGAAATGGGAGTGTTATGTGTCGATTCTTGTATGCCCCACATAAGGGCAGAGCCTGCTTCATAGACTAGGCGGTGCCCACAAGCAGTGACTGATGTGTGCAGTAGGGAACAAGCTTGTGGCAGAAGAGTGGGCCTCATCAGCCTGGGACACTGATAGCATCAGTTTTTATCAATCATTTAAAATAGATATTATTTATATGATATGCTCTTGATACTCTCATTTTGAGATTTATCCAAATGAACCAAAAATTTGACACAGCTGATGTACTCTAGATTACAGATGTCTGAGGTAATTTTAAGCACTGGAGTTTCAGTTAGATTTACAAAGAATACTAGAAATGGTGTGACAAATGTGGTTGTGTTTTTAATTAAAATTAATTAAATAAAATTCCATTAAATTCCTTAACTTTTACATTATAAGGGCCTAACACCACAGCTGTCGACTCTGGAAGAGGTAGCAGCTTTTACACAGCTAAGACAGATCAAGTAGAAATTATAATAGCTTATCCATCTCTGTCCACAGTGAACATAACTTGGAGATCAGTTAAATAGCACACTCTCTCTGGCTTTTAAAATAACACTGCTTATCAGTTACGTAAGATTGCATAGAAAGTCAAACTGGAATATGTATTCTTGTCAACATTTCTACATTAACTATTTTGAAAAGTTTTACAATGATCACAAATTTTTTTATTTGGCTTACTTGCTTTAGTTCAAATGAAATTTAATGAATTAAAATAAAAATACATTTAGATCAATTTGACATAATGTATGCAAAGATTTTGGTAAAATTATTCTTTTGGAGGTTTTTAAGATTGTTTTTTGAAACTGGGTTTTTCTGTGTAGTCCTGGCTGTCCTTGAACTTTGTAGACCAGGCTGGCCTTGTAGTCATAGAGATCCATCTGCCTCTACCTTTTGAGTGCTGGAATTATAGTAGTGTGTCAGTACACCAAGATTAATTATGCTTCTTTGGATAGAAGGAAATTGCTTATAAACAATTTAGTAGTAAATATTTCAAAAGCAACATGTATTTTGCAAAGCTTAAATAAAAATCAAATGTGTAGTATCGTGTACATAAATATTATTTGATGGAAAATATATGCCAATGTTTCTTAGAAATATGATTACATGTTTTAAAACTAGAGAATACCTGATTTATAAGTGACTCCAATCGCAGGCAGAAAAGTGTCCACCTTTAAAAACTGTTGGAGAACTGTTAGATAGCCAGTCACGTTGCTGATGTGATGGTTGCCAGGAAGTTTAATGAAGGCTTTTGAAAACTGAACACTTGGTTGAGATTTGGCATCTAGACAAAGGAAATCCCATTAACAAATGGAAAGAATGTATGCATAGTAAAAACAGCATCACAGGTCAGGACATTTTCTTTTAAAGGATGTAGTTATAATAATTTTTGAGCTTCGCCATCTCATATAATTACCTTAAATTCAGAACTAACAAGCTTCCTTTTTATATATTGACATAATGAGTGCTTTTGTTCCACAATAGTATCGATCTGTGAACCACAAATGAGCCACTGATGTGCACACGGAAGCGTGTAAGAAACTTGAGCATAAAGCAGAAGTTGTGGGAAAAGATGTCAGTGTAGTACAAACAATAAGAAGTTCTGGACTGTAGAAAAGATAGTGCACAGCATGCACATTACATGTGTTTCCTCTAGATTATTAAACACCTCCAGGCTACAGGTGCTCCATTCTGCTACCCAGAATGTCTTCATGGCTTTCAGGTCTCACTTTAGGGAAACATATATAGGCCTCATGGTCTATAACAGGAGTGGGGTTGATGGTGTGTGTCAGAATCAAGCATCTTGTTCATGCTTAACAATGGGCCTAGTCCCAAGCCAACCCATGAGGGGTTGCATGCCAGGATGCAGAATGGAAGGTTTTGCTTTGTCTCTCACAGGGCTCCATCATGTAACCCAAAACGGGAGCTTGTTTGGAAATGGAGGCAATGTTCACAGGGTTGAGACGTGTAAAGAGAGAAAACGATTTTTCAATTGTTTCAACTTGAGTCCTTCTGATCAAATCATGCCTGAAGTTGACCCTGCTTGGTAAAAGAAAAATGCTTCCTTTGGGCTTATGCTAGTTTACAGTGGGCTTCCAACAACTTCAAACATAATTGTCCTTCAGTTCATTTGGCCACATACTGAAATGGGTAGGTGTCTCTATCAGATAGCCACACAGTAACTTTTAATAGTCTTCCAAGGGCCAGATTACAGACATCTATAGTACTTCATTTCAATGGTATTGAACTGACTCTCTTCTGATGTTTATCAATGAGAACTCAGTAGTATATTGATATTTCCATAACTAACACAATTTAATAAGCCAAGGATCAATTCCAAAATTAAAATGGAAAATTACCAGATATATTACCTTTGAACTTGGACTTTTAATAAAATTATTGATAAAGGCAGAAAAAATCATTTAAGTTATTGGGGTGAAATGTATCAAATTTTAAAGATTTATATGCTATTAAAAGAATAATGTAACAGTATTCTCAAAATCAATTTCTAGGATTTTGCATAAAGAGAGAAAAATAATACCTGCAAGACACTGGAGTAAAGCATCGCAATTATATATTCATTATTGTTTTCTTAAGATATTTGAGGAAACAATCCAGTATTTTCAGATCACTTAAAACACTACGTAGAATATTCTCTGTTAAGCTACGTGACCTTTATATATGAAGATATGTTAAAATGCACTATTTTGTATGCTAACCTAAAAAGTAAAAATTTAAAATTATGTGGCTTAATCCTGCTGAAGATACAAATTTCTTACAAGTAATGAAGTATGCATCCTGTGTAAATTATCTGCATTTCCTCAGAAAGGTTTCTAACTTTTTCTGTCCCCTTGTCCACAAATACATTCACATATTCTGAACACTCATGTATTATATAAACCAAATGCTTTCTTGACAAAGTACCTTATGAGGGTTAAGAAGGGAAGTGGGCACTTTATGGAGAGATGTGGCAACATCAGAAACATCTGCATCTGGTTTCATTAAAGCCCCAGGAGCACAAAAGCAGGCCTCTCTGTAGCCACATGCCTCCTGTTGACTTTCTAATCTCTACACGCAACTCCATGTCAAACTCATGAGTGCCAAATGCTTTAACATCTAGGGAAAGAGGCTCTACAGCCTTACGTAGTGAATGACTCCAAGATCGATTAACCCCAAATTCAAGTCCTAACTGGAGTACTGTTAAGTTTTCTTATTTAATCCATCAGAAATTCATAGATTAGCTTCTAAATGTAAATTTCCAGAAGCAGTTCTTCAGGCCATGACTTTCCTGATGGACTCCTTCATGAGGACTTCCTGCCTTCTAGTTATGTCCATTACGTTAGAGCTGAACACTAACTTACCAAAAATCAAACAAGTAGTTGTAATTCATAAGGGCATTATGTAATACGTATCAAAAGAGAAGCACAATGACTGGGCTCCTAAGCACCAATTAAGGGACACGTGGAGGTAAAGGGGGCTTTTAGCACTCTTTCTTGGGGACGTTCAAGTACCAAGTACCCCAGATGAGGGCTGCCTAGAAGATCCTAGACTCTCCAGTCACAGGTCTCTCCCACATTGGTGGCCAGACTCACCAGGGAGGAACAGGAGGGAACAGGACATAGTTAAGAAGCCTGGAGATGGGAGAAACAGGCTCTGACCTTACCACTATCACACCAGCCATGAAAGGCCCAGGGAGAGAGGAGACACGGAGAGGACAGACAGCCATTTTCACTATTTCCTCACATCCTCAAGCCCCATGTTTAGTGCATGCTAAAGATAATGTCTGGTGCACAAAAATGCAATTTTACAATAAGAAAGCAGTCTTGACCAGCTTACCATCAGCTCCCAACGTGGACTTTCGCCAAGTTATAATCAACCCCGATTCTCTTCTAAAATAATCACCCCAAGAATGTCCTAAGTCAGAGAGTAGTTCACTTACCGGCTAATTTTCCTGTAATCAAAACGGTGTCTTCAAAGAGCCATATATTTGCTTGGCTTTGCCGGAACAGTGAAAGTGTAACTGAAGAGTATACTGTGAAATAGGACAGCACAATCAGAGTGTTTAATGTTAGGGGAAACTGAGGCAGGCATCGTTCTGTCAGAGTGTGTCTCAAAAGCTTTTGATATCCCCAAAGGACTCTATATCCTACCACAGAAACTCTTGCTCATCCATGTTCACTGCTGCTCTGTTCATAACAGCCAGAAATCAGAAACAGTTTGGCTGTCCACCAACTGATGGATGGATAATGAAGACGTGGTACACTGACGCCACAGACTACTATTCCACTATTAAGAAAAATGAAACCTGCAAAGAAAGTGCTAGTACGAGCTAGAAACGATCATCCTGAAGGAGGTAACCCGGAGCCAGAAAGATGCATACCATATGCATGTTAGATTTAAAGCTCTTTGTACAGGAGTGCTCCAATTAAAATAATCACAGAGGCTGGGTACCTAGAAAGGGTCCAAGGCAGAGGATGTGACATTCTAAGGAAAGGGAAGTGGAATGTAGTGCAAAGAGATAATGGGGAAACTAGAATAGGGTTAGATGGGGGAGGAGTGAGAGAGTGGAGTACAAGAGGTACTATGAGGAGGGACACTGATACTGAGGCCTTTTCAAAGCCATGTGGAAATGCAGAAGCTTCCTAAAACATATCCATATATGAAAGAAATGAATCATCATATAATGGAAAAGACAACAACACCCCAACTAGACACTTTATGTCACTAAGTAAACCCCTCAGCCCCAGGAATGTGCTACATCTTGTGGAGTCATTGGACAAAGAGGTCCCATAAACCCCCACCCCCAACACCACAGGTAGTTGCCAAGGCTACTGATTACTGTCACATCCTAATGGTAAAAGCCCAGGTAAAAGCCATCTCAAGATATCACCCACTTATGTCATTGAACACAGAGAAACCAAGCTGATGCTCACCTAGAAGCTTTACCCATACGGACTATGATTCATGAGGCTGGAAAGTACCCTGCACAGGACTAAGGGAGAGGGGTGATCATCAGTATCACCCAGCTACACACCCTGAGACCTACAGCACTGACTTGTCTGCAAGACAGATTGCTATAATGGTACCACAAATATTACTGGACTAACCAATCACTTTATTGAAGTTAAGTCTCTTTCCATGAAGTGGAACCCATACCTGACATTGCTAAGGTGACCAAGAACCTGAGGCTAAACAGATCACGGGCCATAAGGAAAAACCTATGATCATTCTGCTAACGGAACATAGCAATACAATGACTGCTAATGACATATCGCTACACCCATAGATCAGTGGCTCACTCAACCCTCACCAAAGATGGGTTTTGCAGGGAAGAATAATCACCACAGGCAGTTTGCAAGCCTCTGTGGAGATGAAGTAAGTGCCTTCATGACTGCTATGATCCCAGGACTTGTGTCAACCTGAATTTCACCACCAAAGAAAGCTATCGTGTTTAAAAAAAAAAAGTGGGATTTTGGGAGTAATGAGGTAAGAAAGAAGAGGCCTCATCAGGGAAATCAGACTGCCTTTAAAATACCCCCAAAGCTCTTTCCTCTGTGTGAGGACACAGTGTGAAGGCAACATCTGTGAAAAGGGGAGAAGCTCTCCAGTCAGCAAGCTCTCAGCAGTGAGAACGTGGGCATTTTGATCATGGTCTCCCCTGACTCCAGAACTGTATGGAATCACCAATATTTACAAGCTGCCTCGCTCGCAGTGTTCTGTTCTAACATCCCAAACAGACAAACTTTTCCTTTCTACAAATTTTCCTTTCCTTCTCAGCATAGTATATGGATTTCTCCAAGGTGTTCTCATTTTCAGCTTAACAGATTTTCCTCCAGCAGATGGAGAAATCGTCTGCATCTGTGAATGCAGAACACCACTGAAGTGCTTACTTGGCATCCTTCCAGTTTTCCAGGGCAGAGATGTCAAGACGTAGCCATCTTTGTAAGCAATGATGGTTAAGCTGAGTCCTAACTGATAGGGCACTTTTATCAATACTGCTCCATTGCTTCTCGTGACTGTAGAATTCGTCTTTGAGTAGTTAACAAACACCTCCACAACTGCTTGACTCAGATACTGGCGACTGATGATGTCATTGACCTGGACTTTCAGCATAAATACAGACACTGGAAAACAAGCAAGCAAACGAACAGAAACTGAGTCAGGTTGAACTTAAAAATGAATAGCATTTGCACATTAACATGTTATTCGATACTTCCAAATAACAAGACAAAACTTTTTTTTACTTTTTTTACTTTTAGTATATATTAACGGCTGTTCAAAATGATAGAAATAATACAACTAATGCATTATTCTTCCTAAATCAAAATAAAATAGATTATTTATTACTAGTAAGTACACTACTACTATTCTAATTTTTGCAATTTAAAGGGGGAACAGTGAACTGCTCTTGTGGAAAACACATTTTTTACTTTGTCTGCTTTTAACTTCCAGAGTTTTAACAACAATTCAACACACCCTTTCACAGAAAGCTCCTTGATTTTTTTGTTGGCTTGGAGGCAAGGAATGTGTTGCTGTTTTGACTATATGAAATATACAGAAACCTTTCTGAAAATATATTTAAATTTTTTTCTTATCTACCTAAGATTTCATACTAATCTAAAGTGAAGACAATGAGAATTAGAACCAGCTCTATGAACTCTCTGGTCTCATCAAGTACAGATCTGTGTATTCACTGGGATCTACCTCCATGCTATCCAGCAAAACAAACAACCAAAAAGCAAAGGGCTTGCACCGTGGAGATGCCTTTGTGAGGATGTACCACAACATCTTGGCCAAAGACGTTTTATTTTTCCCTGTAAGTGGGCTTTGGAGCCAGTCGAGATCCACTATGCCATCCCTCAGATATAAGAGTGACCACGGGTCTGTCACCCTTAAATGCAAAGCAGGAACCCCTGGGAGAATAGCAAGTGCTTTAAGGTAACAAAATGAAGTTAGCACATTTTGTCTACAATTGGAAAGCCACACCATAGCCATTCCAGCACTTTTGTAAATATCTCCTTAAGGACTGACGTTTATTTGCATAAATAAACTTGTTTTTACCAAACATCATTTTGTAAAGAAATCATGTCAGGTAAAAGGAAAACCCCTACTTACTGTTAACTACTCCACACTACTATAAACCAGTCAGCATCAGGCCCGTTTATCCCAACTTTGTTAATCCGCACCTTAAAGTGTTTGGGGATCATTTTAAATATAAACAGAGCTAGTGAACAATCACTGTGTCCTTGGGAAGGTGCAGTTCAGCAAACTGAAAAGCAAAACAGTTCTGATCCTCTCTAGAGATCAAATATGACATTAAATGGCACAGTACTAGTAAATCTCAAAGAATACATTATTGTAATCATCACTGAGAGCTTTAATTCCTAATACCAACTAAATAGAAAAATAAAGTACCCCTTGACCATGTGTGTACATGCGCACACACACACACATACACACACACCAAATCATGGCTTCCAATTTTTTAAAAAGTTATTTCTTTTTTTCATATTATAATATAATCACATCATTTCTTTTTTTCCTTGCCTCTCTCCAAATCTTCCAATATACCCCCTTCTCCTTCAACTTCATAGTCCTTTTTTCATCAATTATTGTTGTTACATGTGCACACACATACACACACACACACACACACACACACGTACACATGAGTGTTGTGTGTGTATACAACCCAGTCAGTGTGTAATAATGTAACTTGTATACATTTTCAGGGATGCCCATTTAGTATTAAGTAACTAGTCCATGCGCTCTTTCCTGGGGAAAGACTCCTTCCTCCCATTCACATATTCCCTGGTTGCCTTTAGTTCTCTGTGTGGGTTTGAGGCCCTCTGGGCTGATGATTTCCAACTTAAATGGGAACTATAACTCTCGCATAAGCAAGACATTGTTGTGTGCATGGCACATCGGTTCCTACACTAAATGTAGTTGAATGGGTTTGTACTAGGAAAAAAATCTAAGTGGAGAGGATATGCAGCTACTACTGAGTCAGCCACCAAACCCACCCATGGCAAACCTCTAGTACCTTAAACAAAAATGGAGGCACACAGGCTCACAGTTCCGAGACTGAACTAGAAAAGCCATGAGCTCTAACCTGTGTGATTTCAGCACCGTCCTCTCTGTGAGCTTTCTATGTTTATTGTAGCCAGAGGGTCTTGTCATTTGCTTCTAAAACACATACATTAAATGTTACCAAATACAGCTATACACATGAGTTTAATTGATAGGCTACTTTGTTTTGTATAAAACAAAGTAAAGAAAGAAAGAATAATATTAAATACCAAAAAAAAAAAAAAAAAAAAAAAAAAAAAAAAAAAAAAAAAAAAAAAAAAAAACCTCCTTGGTAAAACCAAAAGTCAAAGGAATTTCCT
>NC_034592.1:69270159-69273532 GCF_900095145.1 Mus pahari | reverse complement strand
ACATGAGTTTAATTGATAGGCTACTTTGTTTTGTAAAAAACAAAAAAAAAAAAAAAAAAAAAATATTAAAAAAAAAAAAAAAAAAAAAAAAAAAAAAGAAAGAAAGAAAGAAAAAAAGAAAACAAAACCTCCTTGGTAAAACCAAAAGTCAAAGGAATTTCCTATTAAATTTGATACCTGTGCTTGTAGCAAAAATATACTTTAAATAGTTCCTCCCTGGCCATACTAATATGACCAAAAGAGGGTTTTGACTAATTCACGTGCTTCAAACAGCAGTCCGAAAAATTCTCAGAGCCTTTGGATTAAAATATCCCAATGGGTGAATAAGATCCTAAAGGAAATTTCACAAAATAACTGGAAATCCCATGTGCTCTAAGCTTGTAGAAGAACAGACAGCAAAATAAAGAACACAGGCTCCAGATGGCCCGACGCTGGGCTTGACTGATAAAATGATTTAAAACAATCCCTCCCCAAGAGTGTGCTGTAAATTTGATCCAAAAACCTACTTAGAGGGGAAAGGGTCATCAGCGCTACAACTCTGTCCCGATGACAAACCCTGCAGCTACTGCCAATCACTAATAAGCTTAGGGAACACAGAGGCCTGGCCAGCAAATTCCTCTCCAGTCCAACTTGGAAAAAGACTGACCGGCTTTGCTCTTCTAATTGTTTCCTCCCAGATTCCACCTAATGAAGCTGGCCTCCTAAAATATGGCCATTTTCTGATGCACAGACACTCACAAACACACATACATACACACACACTCACATACAGACATTCACACTCACATATACACACACAGACATATATATGTGTATGTGTGTTTGTGTGTGTGTGTGTGTGTGTGTGTGTGTGTGTGTGTATACACACGCACACAGGGTTCATTGCTGGAACTACATGTTATTCTATTTGGCAAACCTGAAAGGTCTCTCCTAATGTTAAGGCAAGGAGAAAATAAGCTAGTAAGTCCCTCACACACCACCTCCTACGCTCTTTGTCCCACATTATTCCTTAGCTGTGACCTTCATCACATGAACTGGTGTATCTCTTCCCCATCAATGTTTAAAAAAACAATCATTGGTTAAATCGGAGTCTCTTTGCCCAATCCTTGAACATGGTTTATCTCTTACCCCAGTATAAGCTAGAGTCAAAACATTTTGGAAAGAAGAAAAAGAAAAAGAAACAAAACCTTGGCTGAAAGCTTGAAAAGTCTGGTCAAAGCAATTCAAAGGCTATAAGAGAATTTTAAAATATAAAAGAAATTTAAGTATTTAAGTTATAAAGAATTACCTGCCCTTGACTTAAACAGAATGCTCTGACTTCCACGGGGCAGCCGATGAAGCAAGCAACATTGGCAGCCAGAAGCACTACATATCCACAGACACACCCCCTGCCCCACTCCCAACAAAAAGGCTTTGCCATTACATGAAGCAGATCCCTCTTGGTTAAATATATATAATTTTCAACCAACAATGCAATTGTCTCCATGATCTGTCTTCTTTTCTCCATTGTTTATTCAGCTTTCTGTAGGTGTGTTATTTTCTCTGTCACTTAATTATAATCATTATATCACGCCCACACAATCTTCTTTTCAATATGTCACGATTACTTTTAAAATGGTCCAATAACAAATGATTTCAACTGCACTAGGAAACGTATAATCTAAATGCTGGGGGCTAAAAAACTAAAATAAAAATGCATAGTGATGAGCTATGTCCTGGGAGTACTGATTACTACCTACCATGGGCATTAAGTTGGGTGGATCAACAAAACTCATTGAATATTACATATGCATAAAGAAATGTCCTTTTAAACAGACAGTTTCCTATGCTACAGGGGTAGGGAACTCAGGTTCTGAAAGGACTTTTAAAAATACTTATAGGTATATATATATTAGGGTGACGCTAACATCTTGTGTGGGAGGAAGGATTACAAGCCCACTGCTTTCTGAGAGGATCTGGCAACATCTCCTTGTGTCATTTCCAGTAAGTAGGTTACAACTGAAGGTTCAGATTTCTCTGGTTTAAAAGCCAACCTACACTTTTCCCCATTACACTGTACGCAAGAAACTACAACACTTTCATACTGCAATGTTTTCCAGAACTATAATGCCAAAGTACAAGCTTTTAGAAATCGAATAGTAAATACTTTAATGAAATAAATTAAAAAGACTTTAGAAGACTATGTCTCAACAAAAAGTAGGCAACAATGAAGAGCACAGAAATATAGTTTTTAACATTTGTTCTGAATAAGGACAAATGTTTACTCCCAATGAATTCACTCAACAAATGCTCAGTTACCGCTGACTTCAGTTCACATCAGCCCTGGGCTAGTGTTGAGGATGAAAACATCAATAGAGTCTTTGGAAAGTTTAGGCAAGGGAAAACAACATGGGAGGGAGGGAAAACTGCAGATTTTCTGATAATAGTGGAAGAAAAAGCAATTCCGAAACATATGAAAGCACCTTCTATAGTACCCAACATAAATCTCAATGAAATTAAACCAAAGTTACATCAGAGTTGATATTCCTACAAGTAGTCAAGATATGGATTGGATATTTCCCTTTGGAATCAGTTCACACTGGCATTTTGAGTTCAGAGACCTTGAGGGCCTGGCCAAGCATTCTCTGGTTTTCTCTAGGATCTGAACTTTTGGTCTCTTCCTAAGGAGCAGTTACAGTAAGAACTCCAAAGATGCCAAGTTTCTGCTGCTGACCCAACTCAGACTTTACTAGGGGCATTCAGAGATCTCATTTGCTCTCCATGTATCACTTTAATACATTTAATATTCAGTCACAGAAATGTCTTAATTTATAGCTGGGCACACACCCATCTTAAGGTATAAATAGAAAACATCTGGTTCTAATGGAAAAGTCTGTGTGTTCATAACTTTGAGCAGAGACATACCAGGCTTGGTTTCATTATAGAGGATATTGATTCCCAGCTCAAGGCTAGCATCCAAAATCCTCTGGCATCTGCCACCACCTTCCTCTGCAACCTATTTCCCTCTAGTCCTGCTCTTCCACAATCCGGCAAACCACAGCCTACCCAACAAACTCTCACCCACTGCCTGATGGTATTAAAAGAAACAATTTTTTTCCTGTAACTCAGTCAAGCTCATTGGCCTATGAATCTATGGCTACCTTCCCCATACTTTCACACTTAACAGTTGTCTTAGTGACCATAGGGCCTGCAAAGACTAACTTACCTACTATCTAGAATTTTACAGAAAAACTTTGCAGAATCCTCCTCTATGCTGCTACATAAATGGATCACAGCCGGGCGTGGTGGTGCACGCCTTTAATCCCAGCACTCGGGAGGCAGAGGCAGGCGGATTTCTGAGTTCAAGGCCAGCCTGGTCTACAGAGTGAGTTCC
>NC_034592.1:69210122-69269439 GCF_900095145.1 Mus pahari | reverse complement strand
GGGGGGGTGGGCTGCCCTTCCCCCACTGCCCTTCCCTACAGAATCCATTTTGGTTACCTTTCTCTTTGTACCTTTGGGTTGGTATCTTGACTGCTGCACCAGGGGTCTCTGCTCTCCCATCTTCCTCCCCTTCTCCCCACATGGCCCAGCTCTTTCTTGTCACGTCCATTCTGGACTCTCCTAGATGTCTCTGCCTTTGGCTATGCTCTCCCACATATCTATAATAAACCTTCTTGAAGAAATTTTCAATCTTAAAATTTTTACCCTGCCTTTGACCATTTCATTTCTGGATAAAACACACACACACACACACACACACACACCTTTTTATTTACAATAAGCCTTAAACAGCACAAGAGATGGGCGGATGTCTACTCTTTATGCTATTAGAATCTACTTTTCTGTCAACAACCCGAATTATTACTTACTACGTATCTGAGCGGCTCTTAACTCCAATTGGCCAGCCCTCAGGGCCACATTTCCATGTCCCTGACTCACCTAACCCAGGGAAGACGCTCTCTCCTAATCTGCCTTCTTCCTCTTGTGGTTCTCCTCGGACCCCAAGCCTGAGAACCCTGTCTGTGTCGCTTCTGCCCCACTATTGGCTGTTGGCATCTTTATTCACCTATCAGAAATAACTTAGGGCAAGGTCACATGGCTCACTTGGGTCTCTGTGCCAACTCTCTTGTCTTGGGGGCCTCTCTTAGCACTACAATACACAGTACAGAACCAAACCTTAGCACCTTCTCCTCCACCAAACCTTCCTCTCCTCTCCTCTCCTCTCCTCTCCTCTCCTCTCCTCTCCCCTCCCCTCCCCTCCCCTTCCCTTCCATGTTTTTGTTTCATTCATTTGGTGCCGAAATCCAGGACCAGTCATGTTCTTTCCTTTTTATTTCTTTTTTCATTCATTCTGCCTATGGAAATTTCATTTCACTCTTCAGTTTAAGTCAAACACCCCTTTTTCAAATACATACTTTTCCATGTCATCTAGATTCTATTCTGACAGGTCCCAGAGCATATGATATTTCCTGATGATTATGTTGCTTTTCCACAGCTATGTCTTCTCACTCTACAAAGCTAGATATCTTCATAACGAACAGTTTCACACACAGCCTCTTGGGTTTTTTTTAATTCACTTTACATGTCCATCATTACCTCTCCCTCCTGGTCTCCCATCCCATGACCTCCCACCCCTATCCCCTTCTCCTCTGAGAGGGTGGAAGCAGCCCTAGGTATCCCTTCACTCTGGCACATCAAGTCTTTGTGGGGCTAGGTGCATCCTTGCCCACTGAGGCCAGACACAGCAGCCTAACTAGAAGAACACATCCCACAGACAGGCAACAGCTTTAGACATAGACTCTGTCCCCTTTGTTCTGGAGCCACACAGAGCCTGAGATGCATATCTAATACATATGTGTGTGAGGGGTGGGGTAGGGCTAGGTTCAGCCTATGTATGCTCTTTGGTTGGTGGTTCAGTATCTGGGCTCCATTTTAGTTGACTCTGTTGGGCTTCCTGTGGAGTTCTTATCCACTTCAGGGCCCTCAATTCTTCCCTGAATTCTTCCATAAGAGTCTCCAAGCTCCATCCAATGTTCTGCTGTGGGCAGCCCTGTGTTCCTATGGGGTTGCCATGTAGACATCTACTAGTTGGGAAAAGGGTGGAGCAGGGAAAGGAAAGAGAATATGAGGACAGTATAGCTGTAGAGCAAGGAGAAGGGAGAGCAGAAGCGAGCGCGGCCACACTCCTGGGAGAATCGGGTAGCATGAGGGACGGTCCTGTAATTATGGCGTGATTGTAACTTCAGTACAAAGTTTTGTGCCTCATCCCACAACAGCCAGTGAAGAATACGTTGCTACAATAACAACAATAAATATAAAGGTTCATTTGGTTTTTGGAAAGTAGTATAACATCACATGGGAACATTTAACCTGAGAAGTTGACTACACAATGCCTAAGGGTAGAACTTCCTAAATGCAAGACAATATACCACAGAAAAGATGAAACCTTTTATTATCACAGTTACAAACAAGCACCATCATGGAGGTTTTGCAAGCCTTTCTTCCAGGATATGAGTGCAATTTCCCTATTTAATTGAAACAAGAGAAAAAGCTTAGAAAAGAGCTGAGGACAGCAAAGGCCCTGAGAAAGAAAAAGGCCATGTAATTATGCATTCTGTAAGGCAGAAAGAAAGGGCTTACACAGCTTAATCCCAGCAGCATTTCAAATGGACACACAAACTGCCTTCCTTTAAAGACACAAAGTGGCACTGAATTAAAAAAATTAAAAAGCCACCTCTTTATTGCTTAGGCCCCAGAATTAGATCCAAAAAAATAGCATTGGCTGTGAAAAAGGAAGGGAAAGGAGAGGGGAGGGAGAAAAGGAAAGAGAAAAAAATACTGTTTATCTTGGAAACAAATTAATTTACAATGGCCTGGAAACTAGTGTTGATTTCAGAGAAAATGTCAAATCCAAGGAATTAAGGAGATACAAGGACATAATCTTCAAAGGTAAAATAAAAAATGTTATAGAACAGGTAAAATACTTGCTGTTCCCTGTAGGACTAAAAGCTTGAAGTGGGTTCACCGAAGCTAATGAAATAGATCACGCAGAGTCTTTATAAGCCATGAATAAGCCACTCACTGGGGTAGCAAATGAGAGCCCTGAGCTATTGGGCTTTGGCTGAGCTCCTACCCACAGAGCCCTTTACCTCAGTGGAAAAGAATCAGCTCTACCCAAGCTCCTAAACATACTGTCCCAGCTCACCCCCAGCCTCTAATCTCTTCTACTCTACCTTCCTTTTTTTGTTTGTTTGTTTTTGTTTTTCCAGGCAGGGTTTCTCTGTGTAGCCCTGGCTGTCCTGGAACTCACTCTGTAGACCAGGCTGGCCTTGAACTCACAAATTCGCCTGCCTCTGTGTCCCATGTGGTGGGATTAAAGGCATGCGCCACCACCGCCCAGCCTACCCTACCTTCTAAAAATGCATATAATTTACTGGTCGTGTTTATTTTTTCTTTCTTTCTTTTTTTTTTTGGTTTCCCTAACTAGAATTATAGCTTTTTGAACTTTTGGACTTTTTCAGTTACTGCAATATCCTCAAACACTGAATGATTTATTTTCAATAATTTGAATGAAAAAATTAATGAATGAATTTCCTATTGTGGTACCACAAGGCAGGACCACTTAGAACCAACTAGTCACTGCAGGGAATGATACAAAGGAGATAGATGAGACTCAAGCAGAAGAGTGAACAAGGAGAAAATGCATTTGCTAAGTTTTTACTTTAGACAAAGTATGCATTTTCTGATTCTTTACAGCTTCCTTCAGCAACCTCTTCCACAGAAAGACATCATCAAAAGGGCATCGAATCATCCAAAAGGAGCAACAAATGATACTTCTTAGAAAACAAACAAACAAAAAACACAGCTTCCTTCCCAGCCTCGGCGTCCAACCCTGCAGCCACCAAGGTGGACATACGAAGAGCTGTATTGTAATCTATGAACTTGTTAAGGATGATGTGATGATCACCAAGGAAGTTATCCACATGCCCACACACCCAGAACTAGCAAACAAAAACGGATCCAACCTTTGACCTTTGTAACATGAAGGCCATGGAGTCTCTCAAGTCCTGAGGCTATGTGAAGGAACAGTTTGCCCAGAGATCTTTCTATGGCTGTTTTACCAGAAAGGGTTTCCATTATTTCCACAGTTACCTCCACCCGCTTCCCAAGGTGGCTTTGGCCACCCTCTTCCAGAGACAACCTGAGACTAGCTTTGATTCAAAGGTCTGGAGAGTGAGCAACCTCAAGATTCCCAAGGGAGGAAGCCAACAGAGACATCTACAGGAGGAATGCTGTGCCCCCCAACGCGGACAAGATAGCTGAGGCTGGAGACTGACTCAGCAACAGAATCCAGTACAGAGGATTCTCTGGTGGAGGACATGGTCAGGACATTTTCAGTTGGAAAACTGGAGAAGACTGATTTATGTTGGATAAACCATAATCCAAAAGAAGAAGAGGAGGTGGAAGGGGTGTGGGAAGGTGGAGGAGGAGGAGGGAGAGAAAGAAAGTGGGCAAATATGAAACTTCCATCAGTTGTTTCTTATACAGCTTTAAAATGAGTTACATAAGTAGTAAACATGAGAATATAGGCAGGAAGACTGTTAGGAAATCATGGCAATGATTTAAGAGCTTTTTGAATACAGAATTGATCCAAAATCTGCCATACAAATTTGAGTTCCTTGATAAACTACTAACTAAAATAGAAGCACTCACATAAAGTTGAGAGAGAAATGAGGTAGGGAAGGATATGAAGATGTGTATTGATATACAGATCTGATCAAGATCTCATATTATAAATATGAGATAGATGGATATATAAATTTTAATGAGTATACAAAAATAATGTTGTTAAATTTAAAAAGCCCTAGAGATATAGCTGAGTGGCAGAGCACGTATCATGCACCAGGTCTGAGATTCGATCTCATATCAGATATGGCTACTGTGTTGTGGTATGAATATGAAATGTCTCCCACAAACGAGCTCATGCGCTTGATCGCTTGGTGCCCTGCTTAAGGTGCTATTTGAGACACTTATAGGAACCTCTGCCTGGTGAAGCTGGCTCACTCAGGGTGACCTTTGAGGTTTATAGCACAGACCAGCTTTAATCTGGCTCTCTGGAACCTTTCCATCAAGTTACAAAAGACTGCTGCCATATACTCCTGTCCACACAGCTGTCCCTACCACCGTACCTTCCCCACATGATGGACCCTATCCAGAATCTCTGAGCCCAGATAGATCCTCCCTCCCTTAAGTTACTTCCACTGGGTGCTTTGTCACAGCGATGAGAAAGGTCACTAATAAAAACACTTTTTTTTTTTTCCAAGACAGGGTTTCTCTGTATAGCCCTGGCTGTCCTGGAACTCACTTTGCAAACCAGGCTGGCCTTGAACTCAAGAAATCCACCTGCCTCTGCCTCCCGAGTGCTGGGATTAAAGGCGTGCACCACCACCGTGCACCACCACTCCCGGCTATACAACCACTTTTAAAGTGAGCTTTTCTCTTCTATTTTGCATGTGCCCTTGAGACCCAAGATGTATGTAAAACAGTTCTTTTGCTTTTACAAATCAATAATATTTCATGGTAGTGATGTACCAGAGTCAGCTTTAATCGATTACTTATTATAAAATGTGTTTCTGTTTCTAATTGGTGCCATCTTTTTTTTAAATTGGTGCCTTCTTAATGTAAATAAATCAGATATAAATATCTATGTTATAAAAACAACAAAGAAGAGTCATCTTACAAGGGTCTTTGAATAGCACTGATTCGTCTGCTATATCTTTCAAATATGTTGGTGGGTACAGATACGGAAAAGAGAAAAATGCCTTCCAGGAAACCACAATTCCTCAATGTTCCCTCTTATGAATAAAAAGCAGAAATCAGGTTAGATTCATTAACTAGGGCACAGTGTCCCCTTGAGGACTGATTAAGTGTGAATTATTTGAGTTAGACACAGAGTGCTCTAGCTTTCTTTGAACTTTAATGACAAGATGTTCTTGAGTAATCCCAACTTGGTATAACTAATGGTAAAAGACCAGATGAGATGGTGTATTTCCCAGGCTAATGAAAGAACTATCCACCGACATACATATAATTGATATTCTGAAAACAACGGCCTCTAAGACTGAAAATGTGTCCCCAAAAGAATCCCCCAAATTTTTCCCTTAAAATTTCTTAAATACCTGAAGTGGCAGCTATCAAATATCATTACTGTTTTTACTTACACAGCTCTAAGCCTGGGACCTAGAGTGAGGCAGAACCAGTTTCTGGAGTTGGAATTTATCCATTCCCAAAGAGGTATTTATAAGGCAGAACTACCTATGGAAAGATCTGGGGTCTCCATCTCTTGCCAAGAGATCTGTCCAACACTGCCCAATGGTCATCATCTCACAAAGAAATTGTGTGCAATTGCACACAATTTCCAAACACACTGGTGTTTTAAAATACTGAAGTGTAAAAAGTATGGATTGCAGCATCAAAGACCATGATAAATTGACAAAAATTCATTTAGCACAATGTTTTGAGTTCATCTAAATGCTTCTTTTGTAAACTTGATACTATTAACAGCATCACAACCTAATGTTAAAAAGGAAGGGAATGACCTCTTAAAATGTATGCAAGAGTTTAGCAATTAACTTTTGAAAGTGAATCACATGGCCAAAATCAGTAATTATATCATGTGTTGTCCCTAAAACAAAAGTTTTAGAAGCTGAAATCTGGAGCCACAGCTCCCAAATAATGTGCAAAACTTAGCAAACTGATAAAAATGTTCATAGGAGTTCCAGAAGATTTTTTTGGTCCATGTTAGCACAACCACACTAACATAACACACTGGGTACCACACTCTTGTTTGCAGTCTCAACATTCTATCCTTTGATCACTCAGTTCAATTACATTCCTGGTAGTTCTATAAAACTCAGTTTCCAGTTGCTGCTCTGGACAGACAGCAAATATTGGATTCAGATTAACTATGTCCTGGCCAGCTTATGTCAATGTAAAACAAGCTGAAGTCATTTGGAAAGAGGGAACTCCAATTAAGAAAACACCCTTGACCAGAGAAGCCTGTTGACATGACTGGGGGCAGTTTGCTGACATGGAAATGCCAAGCTCACTGTGGTTACTTCCAACCCTGGGTAGATGGTCCTGAGTTGCACGAGAAAGCAGACATAGCAAGCCAGTAAGCAGCATCCATCTATGGCTCTGCTTTAGTTCCTGCATCCAGGTTCCTGCCTTGAGTTCCTGCCCTGACTCTCCTCAGTGATGGAATTTGGTCTGAGATTTGTGATAGAGTATGCCCCGAGAATCCTAAGATGAAATAAACCTTTTCATCCTGAAGTTGTTTGTGATTATGATAGCTATGAAAACAATAGAAACCCTAATTAAGATAAATTGTGAGTAAGAAATGAGCGTGGCATTGTTCAGTCTTAGCACAGAGTGAGTAAAGCTGCATGGTGCCCAACAGACATATCCATCTCACGACATAACTAGTGAATATGTATTTTTCCAACTGATTAGTGTTATTAAAAACTAGGTTGACACTTAATGGACACAAAAAGAACTCACTGAAGTATGAAATGAGCTATGAATCCACAGTTTAGGAGCCTCTGTTTGTACCACCTTCATGTCCTATTCTCATTAAGCACCTACTATGTGCAAAATGTGTCCTATTCACTGAAAAAGAGACAAAGAAATAGTTGTCTTTAAATATGTGTGCTTACTATTTAGAGAGAATAATAATATGGAGGAAAGTATAGACAAATATTTCAGAGTTCAGCAATCTGCATAATCAAATAATCAAATTTGCAGACATATTGATAGAACTAGAAAATATCATCCTGAGTGAGGTAACTCAGACCCAAAAAGAATATGCATGCTATGTACTTCCTGATATGTGGATATTAGCCAAAAAGTACAGAATACCTAGGACACAACCTACAGACCATCAGAGGTCTGTTTTTAACAGGCAGAAAGGCCCAAGTGAGGAGGCTTCAATCCCACTTAGAAGGGGAAAGGAAATAACCACAGGAGGCAGAGGGAGGGAGGGACCTGGGTGGGCAAGAGGAGAGATAGAGGAAAAGGGGAACAAAATCAGATATGGGTGACAGAGGAGAAGCCCATAGGGACAAGAGAATGAATGAAAATATGCAGCTTCAGGGGATGGGAGGTGGGGGGACCCTCTAGAAAGTACCAGAGATGAGACATTCTCAGCACTCATTGGGGGTGACCTTAGCAAAATTGCCCAACATTGGAGAGAAGGAACTTGAAGAGTCCACCTCCAGTAGATAGACAGGGCCTCAAGTGGAGGGACAGAGTTACTAACCCACTGTCAAAATTTCTGACCCAGAATCATTCCTGTCTAAAAGAACTGCAGGGACAAAAATGGAGAAAAGACTGAAGGAAAGGCAATTCAGTGACTGGCCCTACTTGGGATCCATCTCATAAGCCAGGGGGTGGGCACCAAGGCCTGACACTGTTACTGATACTAAGATGTACTTACAGACAGGAGCCTGGCATGGCTGTCCTCTGAGAGGCCCTACCAGCAGCTGACTGAGACAGTAGCAGATACTTACACCCAATCATTGGACTGAAGTTGGGGACCCCTATGGCTGACTTAGGGGAAAGATTGAAGAACCTGAAGAGGAGAGTGACCCCACAGAATGAACCACTGATTCCTAATGTAATGTCATTTACTTCAGTGTCTTTCCCATATGAAAATTACCCGATTCTCTATGATTTTTTTTATTCCATTCCTTTAATTGCTTTTTTTAAAAATATTATCACTTTAGAAGAGTTGGAATTTAGAAAAAGCTAAAGGAAAATAATTTTTTTCTTGTTTTAGCTCCCAGAAGTAGCTTGGTTTATACTCGGGACTTTTTAAAAATGCCTACTGAGTAATGTATAACTACAGAGCTGAGATGAAAATGTATGCGTGTGCTTGCATAAGCATGGGACAGATCAGAAAGAAATCCACTGAGCTGTTCCATTGACCATCTCAAGAGCCTCAAAGGCCCAGAATCTGACTCACTACAGTCACATGTTTAAGGAAGGGAGAGAGAAAAATCAACTCCTAATCCATGTAATTGTGCTGTGTTTCTAAGGTTGCATCATAAACCTAAGTTCATGGTAGTCAATATTCTTTAAGATTAGCACTATATTATTAAAGAAAGTGGAATACCCTATTACAGAATGGCTAGCCATGTTTAATTTCTCACATTTGCAAACAACTCTTTAATTAAAATCTAAGTGCCTTTGTCTAAGTCTTCGATTACTTCCTGCGGAGCATCGATGGTGTAGATGCTGCAAAGCTGCTGGATATGAATTGCTAAAATGCTTTCCAGAATGAAAACCCAATTTATACTTTCAGCAGGAGAATATTCCTATTTTATTTTACTGTAGTCAATGTATCAATGCAATTGTGCATGGCTCCCGGGGGAGCTAGCTTAAGAGCGAATGTTCAGTAAAGCTTTAAAACCAGCGTGCTTTCTGGTAACTTACCTTTTCCTCCCTACATTGCTGTTTGCTTTTGTTTTTCACAACACCCCTTTTGTGTGCTGAGAGAGCGTTTACCAGGAAAATTAAAGACACAAACAATAGACAGAGTACAAGAAGCGCTGGCCTGATGGCCTTTCCTCACTTTGCAGTTGCACTGGTGGGTTCACACCCTTTACTCACAGAAAAACAAAAAAGAAATGGCTTAATAAGACCCGCTTCCCTTTTAAAGAAGGCTCCAGGATAAGGGTGCTTAAATCAATGGAGAGAAAATGGAGCTTACTTAGAAACTGCTGGGCGCACACTTCAGTCAGCGTCTCTTTTAGAAATGGTCTGAAATCCCCTGTCAGCATTCCATTTAACCTGATGAGACCTTCAGTCTGGAAGAGCGGTTAGGTTTAAATGGAATGAGTCCCAGCATTTTCTCTAAGGCTCCAACTTGACGTTATTCAAACCTTAGAAAAATGCAGGATTTCCCTGTAATTTGACATCTGAAAGGGGTACTGGGCAGCCAGGAAGAATTCAGGGTACCAGGAGAACATGGTCGGTCTAAAACCTCAGCCAAGAGGAGCTCACAACATGAATGAGATAAGGGTGTGGGATTTACAGACATTGTCTGTAAATTTATTCTTTTCAGTGAAAAATACACTAAAAGATTGTAAAGAAAAAAAAGCAGACATGACACAATGCAAACACAAAATATATTTTGCATGTAAGGAGGGTCCACAGGCAGCAAGTCAGTGCTGGATGCCAATTAAACTCAACTCAGTAAACCTTACAGGATTATGAAGGTGTCAAGTCCAGCATGAGCAACACGTCACACCAGTTTCTGTTTATTCGATTGCAGTATATGCCAACATATAGGTAAATTTTATGCATGTTAGTATTGGATCTCATTTTCCTCCATTTCAAACTCTTGGGAGTTCAAGGTATCGTGGAAGGATCACATAAAAATTGGTATCTACAAAGAATTATTGGTATACAGAAAGGGAAACGTGAACTCTAGTCACAGAAATAAAATATTTTCATTTGAGATTGAGAAGGGAAGCTTAAGATGGGGGGGGGGGGTTCAAGGATCCCCTGGGGAAGGGGAATCTGATTTCGCAGGTGCTCTGGGGGCAGGACGGATCTGATGTGGGGAGGGAGAAAATACTGGGAGAAACAACTGGAATTGGAGGTGAGGTGAAAACCTAGTGCAGTGGAAATTCCATGATATCGGAGAGTAACCCTAGAAAAGACTCCTGCTAACGGAGGACATGATGCCTGAACTGGCCATCTTCTGTAACCAGGCAAGGCCTCAAGTAGAGGGACTTGTACACCAACCCAGTCACAAAACATCCGACCTGCTGGCTGTCCTGCCTGCAGAGTATGCTGAGACCAGAGCCTGGCACGATGGTCCTCAGAGAGACCAGAAAGACTTCATCTAGCAACGGATGGGAGCAGATGCAGAGTCTCACAGCCAAACATTCGATAGCGTTCAGGGAGTCCTGCTGAGGAGCAGAAGGGAGGATCAGAAGTACCAGAGGGTCAGGGACACAGCACAGGAACAAGAACTACAGAATAAACTGACTGGGGCCCATGGGAGCTCACAGAGATCAGGGGGCCGTTAGAAGTCTGACTTAGGTCCTCTGCAAATGTAATGGCTGTGTAGTTTGGTGTTCTCATGGAAACCCTAAAAATGAGAGTCAGGGCTGTCCCTGACTCTTGCCTACTTGTGGAATGCTTTTTCTCTTACTGGGTTGCCTCATCCAGCCCTGATGGGATGGTATCTGCCTGGTCTTAATGTTGCTTCTTATATTTGGTTGATGTCTCAGGGAGGTCTGCTCTTCTCTGAGGGGAGGAGGAGGGGTGGATCTGGGGAAGAGGGGAGGTGCCTGGGTGGGTGAGGAGGGCTGGGAGCACAGGAAACTGAGGCTGGATAGAATATATGAGAGAAGAATTTTAAAATTAAATATATATATATACATATATATATATATATATATATATATATATATATATATATATATACACATAAACTCTAAAATCTAGAATTTGAGGGAGGTAAGAACATGTCAGGAAGAAAGGGAAGCACGAGGAAGATGTCACCAAGGTTTTCTTCCAAAGGGAACAGATGCAGGGCTAAATGGAAGGATGAACAACATCAGTCACAGCAACTAAGGAAAGCGAGCCAGCGAGCAAGGGGACAAGTCATGGTGCCCATGGAAGGAAGGTCCAGAAGCTCATGGCAAGCCGATTTAGGCATTAAAACGACCTCTCTGTACCTATATCCTTTCATGAGTATTTTTTTCCTTATTCTAAGGAGGAATGAAGGTACAGAGACAAAATTTAGAGCTAAGATGAAAGGATGGACTATCCAGAGACTACCCCATCCGGGAATCCATCCCATCATCAACCACCAAACCTAGATACTAATGCTCATGCCAGCAAGATTCTGCTGAAGGGTCCTTGATATTGCGGCCTCTTGTGAGGCTGTGCCAGTGCCTGGCAAACACAGAAGTGGATGCTCACAGTCAGTTATTGGATGGAACACAGGGTCCCCAATGGAGGAGCTAGAGAAAGTACCCAAGGAACTGAAGGGGGCTGCAACCCTGTAGGTGGAACAACAATATGAACTAACCAGTACCCCCTGAGCTTGTGTCTCTAGCTGCATATGTAGCAGAAAGATGGCCTAATCGGCCATCACTGGGAAGAGAGGCACCTTGGTCTTGTAAACTTTATATGACCCAGCACAAGGCAAGGCCTGGGCCAAGTAGTGGGAGTGGGTGGGTAGGGGAGCAGGGGCAGGGGTGGGGGGTATAGGGAACTTTCTGGATAGCATTTGAAATGTAAATAAAGAAAATAATAATAAAAAAAAGAAAATATAAAAAAACATTTTTAAAAATTTAAAAAAAAAAAGACCTCTCTGGGGGCAATTTGTAAAACAAGCTGCATGGTGAGAGACTAGAGACGGCTTCCGAAACACTAGGATCAAAGGAAGAAAAATCAAAACTAGAGCAAACGTCGTAGCAAGGATCCAAGGGAAAAGCAAGGTGGCAACTCATCACTGCTGGGCTTTCCGTGTGTTTAGATTTTTGTGCTTTGAAGGAAATATTTATTTAACGATTATTTATTAAGCAATACCTGTCCATTGGGGTGATAGGCTGTCACTGAAGAGCAGCCAAACAGAACAAAATGACATCGATCCATATTCTCTGAACAGAAAGTCCGTGGAAGGCTACAGACAGATCAATAGGCCACTTTTACAGAGAATGAGAGCTTTGTTAAGGCGAACACTCGGCCAGGACACAAAGTCAGATGGCAGTCCACGGAAGGCCCGGGCAAAGGAAATGCGTTGTCAGGAAGTCTCTCTTCACTTTAGCAGGCAGAGGCTAACCAGCTGGGAGGGAACAGACAGACAGACACAGACACCAAGGCTAACACAGCCGAGGGCCAGGCTGTAGCCAGGAGCATAGGACACAGACTGAGGGGAAGGGGACTAAGAACTCAGCCTCTGTTCACAATACACTGTTTCTACAAAACTTAGCAACTCCAATAGGACTTCTGTATAAAGACAATTCATACAATGTAATAGTCATGGGCATACCTGCTAAATATTATAGTAAATGTTGATACATGATCCACATTTGTGAGTGACCCTAGTACTTGATTTGCTTTTGTTACTTTTGTTGAGCAAATAAAGTAAGTTGTTCGTTTAAACATTCTTTGAATTGATCTGGGATGAAATGGACAGAAAAAGTCTAATTTGAAGTCAAGATTTATTCAGCCAATAAACGTTGGCTAAGTAAGAATGACAACACCGGGAAGTGCTCCAAGCACCTCATGCATTAGGACATTGGAAGTACCACAAACACTTTAGACATGATTTCCAATTTTAACATGACAAAGAAATTGTTCACCTTCTTGCTACAGAGTAGTGAAGACAGTATTCCCTGGTTTTATAAAGATCTTATTTTAAGCTATGTGGTGGAGGCACAAGCCTTTAATTCTAGCGCTTGGTAGGCAGAGGCAGGCAGATCTCATAGTGACAGTTGCAGGACAGTCAGAACTAGGTAGAGAGATCCTGTCACAAAAAACAAAACAAACCAAAACAAACAAATAAATAAGAAAGAAAAATCTTATTTGTATTTTAGCAGAAACACTTGAAATATTAAATGATATAATAGCTAATAGCTAACACTATATGAACCTAAATATAATTCCCTCAACTCAAGCTAGGCCAAAAGCTATATAGACACAAATTTACCCAGAATCAGGAATACTGACTTTTACTACCCCCAAATCTGAATAATAGTTTCTCTAAAGAAAATATACAATAGTTGGCTGTATGCATCAGTCATTTCTGGAAACAAATCATGCTACATGAAAGAAATCTTCACACTACTAAAACAGAATGTTCTGTAACCATGGTAATAGGGAGAGACAAAAATAAGCTTTGAACATTAATCAATATGCCAGTTCTATGAGTTTAGAACCTCAGCCCTCTGTCTGAGGCTTGGTTATCAGCCCCCTATGTGCACTAGCAAGAGAGCCGAGCATCAGTAAGTCAGGAACAGACCCACCCTGACTATGCCACTGACTACCCCAGGCGCGTCAACCTGAGACAGCGGCTTCTGCTGTTCACATCATACATCCACCTGCCTGTTGATATCTAATCCCAGAAACCTCCTTCTCAAGGGGGAAGTAGAATGCTTTAAAGTCTGTTCCTCAACTGGTAAGAAACTGCTTAACTGGCTGTGTGGGGTCAGCATCGCACTGCACATCAGCAAATAAGCACATCTGGAGTCTTACACGATTTTCGGGTATGAAATGGTAGCCTCTTCATTTACCAGAAATCATCCTGCTTCAGGTCTCAACAGATACTGCATGTAGCATTCTTTCATTAATAAATGATTTTACTAGCATTCTCTTGAGCTGAGCCTTGCATTCCCTTACACTAATGTGATATATGATATGAAATCGTTTGCCTCACAGATCATGTTCATGTTGAAGGCTTCCAAAGCAATAATTACTTCATAAATAATTTAAAATAGAACTATATTTAAATAAAAAAATGATGACGTGCCAGGTAGAAATCACTGAGTTCTGAAGAATTAAAAGGATACTTCTTGACTTTCCAGTGTTTTTCGGGGCTCAAGATACAGTATACAAAGGTTGAAAGATGCTTAAAAGTTTAAGTCATTTCACCTATTTCTATGCCATGACCTACACAAAATAAGTTCTGGATTGGCTAAAACTTACTAAGTATGAACGGAAAATTTTGTAAGATTAAATACAGGCTTGATAGGGGTTTTTTGAAGGACTTTTTTTTTTTTGCTATTAGCTTTCATTATTTATTTATTATTATTTTCTTTATTTACATTTCAAATGCTAGCCCGAAAGTTCCCTATACCCCACCCCCGCCCCTGCTCCCCTACCCACCCACTCCCACTACTTGGCCCTGGCCTTCCCCTGTGCTGGGTCATATAAAGTTTACAAGACCAAGGGGCCTCTTGAAGGACATTGTTATATGACATTATGTAAGGGATTATTAAGCAAGAATATACTAATTAATAAATGTGAATCAAGTAAACTGCAAAAGAATAATAAAAGGCATCCAGCATGATTGAACCCGAAAAACAAAATCTGTATTGTCCATCAGAATGATTTATTTATAAAGGAATACCATACAGTTATTCAAATGAAGTAATGAGATATGAATGTATCAGTGAGGGAGCTCTACCAAATATGATGCTGAATAAAAAAAATCAGACTTCAGAAGGATGCACATAACATGTATGTATTTCATTCTTCAAACAGAAAATGACACCAGTTTCATAATGGTGATGAGTTCTGGGGAGGGAGAAAATTAAGTAAGAATGGAGCTTAATTCCATGTTTAAATTTTATTTCTTAAAAGAGACAGAGGAATGTAACCCAAATACAGCACAAAGCAAAGATTTGGTGGATCCCAGTGGTGAGTTCAGGGATGTCCATTGTCTACAGATTACAGGTCTGAAATCTGCCGTAGTTAAGAGAAAACATTTTAAATGAAAGCAGAAGTAGGAGAACCCGTCATGATGGTCAATGTATGCAAGAGACACAAAACATAGCTGAGTCACTTAGCCTCACTTGTAACCGAAACGGACCAAAAATTATTCCTAAATGCTGATGCCCCTGTTTGGTTTTGTCCTTCCAACCTTCTAAACTTACATCGGATGTATTCCTTTAATTTCAAAACCCATATCATAAAGAATAATGTTTAATAAACAAATCCTATGTGGCCATAATAACCCATGGCTCTCTTTTTCTTCCTACTCACAGACATAGATTGAATGGAAAGTAATTTCTGAACTCTTTTAATATGTAAGTTTTCATTTCAAGGAAAGTGCCTAAGCATATTGCTTTGCTTGTAAATTGTGTGTGTGTGTGTGTGTGTATGCGTGTATGTGTGTGTGTGTACACACACACATACACACACACACATATATATAATTATTTAGATGTACTTGCCATACCAATGTTAGGATTGAATCAGCCTTAAATTTTACAGAACACAGTGCTCTTGATGTAATCAATATAGGAATCAATCAGCTGCCTCCATTAGGATGCTAATGCCCCTCTCTGTTGTGAGCACTGCCTGCATTACTAGAGAGAAACATAATTTACTACTCCTTTGAGGTTAAGTATTGGAGGGGGAAAAAATTCATTTGCTTTCCAGCAGAATTCCCTTCTAAAGACAGTGCTTCAAGACACACATTTTCGTGGACTACTACTACTGCAACAATCCCAAATCCAGAGAGACAAAGGCAGGCTGTAGAACACTGTGGGGTTTTTTTTGTTTTTGTTTTTGTTTTTGTTTTTGTTTTTGTTTTATTTAAAACACGGTCTCTTTCAGTAAGTTTTCTAAAGGGCCAGGGGATCTTTAATTGGCTTATTTGTATGCTGAGAATACCATTAGCTGAAGCTAAGATTTCCTGAACAGAAAAAAAAGAAAAAAAAAAGAAAGGAAAAGAAAAGAAAAGAAAAAAAGGCAGAAGCTACTATTGTTTGATACAGTCCTTTCTTGCAAGCCAATTTATCCTCTCAGCAAAACAAAAGGAACCAGTGGAATACTGAAAACCAGGCTCATGGGCGAATTCCTCACTAATTTTTTTGCTTTTCAATATAGTTTCCTTGCTTGCTTTAGCTCATGTTTCAAAGACAATGCTGTTTCTAATTTTTTTTTTAAAGAAAAACAGAAATAATTCCATTCTGTAAAATACTTTGTAACATACATGCACTTTTAGAATGGAAAAATAAAACCACAAAAAAAAAATCTAGTATCACATAAGACACTTCCTTTTCAGTTCATTCAACTTTTGCTAACAGAATGTTATAGAATAAAAATCGGTAAGATAAAACAATCATATTTCTACAATATTTAATTTCCTAAAAGGCATCCTTAGTATGTATATATAATGGCAAGCATGAGGGTTTGTTCCTACAGTGCCAGGCTGCGGGGGAGGGGCACTGCCATGCACTCATGGTTAGCCTGTACGGGCTACAGCATGAACTCTCTTCAAACAAACAAACAAACACCAGTCTCAGTAATTCTTGGATGAGTGTCCACTGAGTCCTAGGTGCATATCACCACTACTACAATTCTGCCAATAGCTGTCATTATCCATATCTCTGGCTCTTTACTTAATTCACCTTAAAAACGTAAGACATCATAAGAATTGGATTCCCTGTGCCTACCTATGTCCTAGCACCAACACGCATGTTTCAAGCACCAAATCACATATGCCTGAACGATTTCTCAGCCAGCTCCATCAAACACAGAAGCTTGTGCAAGTGTGCAGAGCCTGGGTGAGGTTGGTGCTGACATTAGCGGAGCCCAGCCTCACCATACCCCAAGTGGAGAGAGATCTCATCTCTTCCTGTGCTCAAAGTTCTTAAAAGCTCACATCTGCCCCTTTCATTCCTACCCCACCTTAAAGCCCTACATTGTTGAAGAGTTAGTTACTGTTCTATAAAGTATTCAAAAAACAGCATAACTTTGTTACGCCTGTATGACACAAAGTATAAACCTGGCATTTGGTGATTATTTAGGACAAATTAGTATACTAGTTTTCGGTGTATATTTAGAAATGTGTCTTATGAGTTTGAGACTCTTGAGCAGTATTTTAAGAAGAGTTGGGGGGGGGGGGGAATGCGAAGGTTTTTGTTTAGAAGACTTCTAAGGACATCTAAATTAATCTTGTAGGGCGAGGAAAGGTGGAGGCGAGAAAAGGAAGAAGCAGGAAGGAGGGTGCATGAGGTCACAGCCTGGACCAAAAGGCGACAAAGTAAGTGTTAATAGGATTTTTTTACAAAGAAGAAGCAAAAAGAAACAAAAATGTAGAACAGGGAAAGAACCTTCCTCAAGAAGGGCTCTTGGTTTGGGAATGGCACTTGGAGCTACTTCCATCAGTGAAACTGACAGTCCTCAGTCTCAAGGCTTATCACAGGGCCAGTGAACTCCGCATCCCCCAGTTCACCATAATGCCATCAGCATTTGCCCCGACCTTGTAAATCTGAAATAAACCCTATTAATTAAAAAGCACTTTGGAGCCATTGGTGTGCTTCTCGTATAGCAGAAGACCAAGGAGATACAGTCCAGAGCCTCACACTAACGAGCAGACAGACAATTACCAATAAATCCCACTCAGCGTATTTCTCAGTCACTTAACATTGGACATTGTGAGATATAAAATCAGTGAATAAATATATTTACTATCTAAAGAAACTCACAAGCTTTAGAGAAGGAAAAAATGGAACCCTGGGAAGGGAGACTAATTTAAACAACGTATCATCAGATACAGACTCATCCAGTAGAGTCTCTGAGTAATTTTTTTGAGTTAATTGTGAGTCAGCAAATGAAATGAAGGCAGGATGATGGGCCTCTACTGGAATCAGGAATGAGAAAGAAGCAGGATAAGGCTGAAGGGAAAAGAACATCAACAGCTTTTAAATCTGCCTGGCATAAAGACCATGTGGAAAATAATATAGAAATAGTTATGACTTTTTAGCCAACAGCTATACCAATCCAGGCGAGATTTGCTGATGGGAATTCATCCCCATGAGGAATCCAATCAGGTGATTTACAAAAGAAACCCGCAAGGATGGAAGTCATCCAACCAGACCTTAATTGACACGAAATATGACCTTCCTCCTTTCTGCTCACAGAATACCTGACAGCAGGTAAGGACCAAGGCTGACATCACCAACTTCATCACGGACATGGAAGGAGGGGGAAGAAAAGAACAGTGCAGATGTGTATACATCCACCATGAAAGTTATACACAGGGCAGGGGGAAATCACCTGAGACTTGTGAAATGGTGACCAAACAAGAAAACAAGCAGGAAGCAAGGCAGAGAGTAATAAAACCAGAATACTGCCTTAAAGTATACTAAAGAAGACTGCCTATTCCTGGCTTACCATACTGGGTGGGCATGAGGGTATAAATGTGCTATGGATATAATGTGACAAGCAAGCAGAATCTTAAGAATCCGCCACACACCCAACCTGTATGACTCACCTGTAAGAGTCATCTGTTGTGTTTTTTTTTTCTTCACTGACTTTTATATTCGTCTTTCTTTTGCAAAGTTTGTAATAAAGGTCGTGTTTCAAAACTTACCCACTGAAAAGTTAACTGGATACTGACAGAAGCTAATTATTTTCAGAATGCAAACTCAGATGTGTACAATTTTCAAATGGCCCAGCAGAGCAGGGCTAGCCAGTGTGTGTGTGTGTGTGTGTGTGTGTGTGTGTGTGTGTGTGTGTAAAGATAGTCGGTAAGAGATAAGTAAATATGGTGACATTTTAACATATGCTCTATCTCTATCGTGCTATAGTGTATGTGAATATCCACCACGTTGTTTCAATGTTTCCTCATATTTACAAGTATTTATTATAAACAATTATTGGCAGGGCAAGTAAGGAGCTGATGGGAACTAACATAGTAGCAATACCGTGAAATTTCATCCTTAGATTAGAAATTATACTCTTTATGAAAGAAGCCAGGAAGATGCATGGCACAAAGTTGTTTGAATTACAAGACAGAGACATAGGGAGACCCAATATATATGATATGTATATATACCCGATATATACAGATGGAGCAGCTGAGCAAATAAACACACACACACACACACACACACACACACACACACACACACACTGGCTAGCCCTGCTCTGCTGGGCCATTTGAAAATTGTACACATCTGAGTTTGCATTCTGAAAATAATTAGCTTCTGTCAGTATCCAGTTAACTTTTCAGTGGGTAAGTTTTGAAACACGACCTTTATTACAAACTTTGCAAAAGAAAGACCACTGTGACTGAGAACCCCAGACTCCATGATGACTTCTGGTTCTGGGTAAGATGATTGATGGAACGATAGAAATAGAGGTCTTACAGGGTTAGGACGATGTTTTTTCACTGTGCCAATTAATAACTGAATCACAGCTATAAATAACAGTTCTCCCTGTCACTGAGGTGATGTGGAATAACCTTCCCCTTGGCTCCTGAAAGCCCAAAAGGACAACATACTATAGGTGTGCCCTGAGAATCCTGGGCCCCAGCCTGAGAGAGAACAGCCATAAGCTGCCCATATGTTTCTCCAGGAAGCCACCTGCCTCATGTCTCAGCTCCCCCAGCCTGGAACATTTACAGAACGTAATGGATTTTTTTCAAAACGTAGAAACTGCTTTATCAGGGAGCCTTAAGTGCTAAAAGAAAAACTATACAACCTTTTTCTTCCCTTCTAAACTGTGAGGCTCATAATAACAGAGCTCATGTCATGTTTGAGCACCCAGACCCCAGGTACTCTTAAATGAATAATTGGATAAAATTATACATATCATCAATGTGTACACCTTACAGTCAGTTTGAAATCTTTTATTCAGCACTAGAAATTTCCAGCTCTGTGGCCTCTTGTGTGAACATATCTGAAGCCTAACCTGAAACCAAACAAACTTCATGAATAAAATTCCTCAGGCTTTGTGGGTCTTAAGAGATGTCTCATTCAGCAGAAAGAGGCATCACTATGCAGAAAACAGTACTTTACATAAATTTGCATTCAATAATAAGCAATGAGGTCTGGGGCTGCTGACAGAGAAAGAAGGCAAGCGGAGTGTTTTTATGAGGGTCAGCAGGCTGGTGCATGGCACAGAGAGACAAGAGAGGGAGGAATTAACAGACATCAAGACACTATCTGATTCTGTTAGGTTATGCAGAGGACCAATGCTAAGAATACAACCTGTGATCAAAGCTATCATGCTCTGAAGCTTTTAACAGCAGAGAAAGATGTCTGCCATATGTTAGTGTGTTGGCTAGTTTCATGTCAACTTGACAGAAGCTGGAGTCATTTTGGAAAGGGGAAACGTCAATTTTCTCATTTGAGCTTCACCCTGCTTCTAGCCCATCCTCTCTGCTTCCTGGTTTGAAGAAACATGAACAGGCTATGCTGCATGCAAGGTCACCAGGAACTGGGGACCAGAACAAGCTCTTCCATCCTTACAGTGTTTCTGTTATGGATTTTGTCACAGCCACGAGACAGGTATCACGCATGGTATTTGGCAAACAGTAGCAACTCAGTAACTTTGTTTCAAAATAAAACCATTTAGGCCTGGGCATGCTCAGTGTAGAGTACACTAAGGCTCTGGGTTTGATCTTGAATACCAGTTTAGATCTTGGGTTTGGAGGCTGGACTGGTTGGTTGGTTGGTTGGTTGGGATTTTTTCTGTTTGTTTTTGGGACCTCATGTAGCCCAGGCTATCCTCAAATTCATCTTCCTCCTGCCCCTACTTCCCAAATGCTGTAATTACAGACACGGGCCTCCAAGCCAGCTTTCACATGGTATTTGTCTGTTTGCCTGCTTGTTTAAGGAGTCTGAGGGAGATATTGATTGTGCATGCTGTGGTGGGAAACCTAAGCTCCAGTCTTAGACATAATGAAGCAGAAATACCTGTTGTATTGCCACATGCAGAGCTCAGGGAATCTTAGCATAGAAGGACTTAAGGACATTTAAGCATTTATAGACATCATATATAGCATTTAAGGACACTGCAGTAGATGAAGTTACCTCATGAGAGAAAAACTGAGAGCCAAAAAAAAAAAAAGTAAATAAAGTAGAAAATACAGATTTTTGTTAATGAATATAAACATACTTAATAAGCACATATTACGAGCTGGGCATGGTGGCGCACGCCTTTGATCCCAGCACTTGGGAGGCAGAGGCAGGCGGATTTCAGCGTTCGAGGCCAGCCTGGTCTACAGAGTGAGTTCCAGGACAGCCAGGGCTATACAGAGAAACCGTGTCTCAAAAAACCAAAAAAAAAAAAAAAGCACATATTACAATACCCAACTGCCTTTCACGGTAATATTAATATGTAAATGCAGTTTTTCCATTTAATCATTAAATAGCAAATTGATGAAGAGTTACAGATTTTCAGCATTTCTGCTAAGAAGTGCTGATGGGAGAAGAAAGGGGAGAAACTGAGCCCAGACATTTTCCTCTGCCGTTGTCAAACCTGCCTCTGAGCCACCAGATGCATGCTGGACCCGCACAGTCCCTGCACTCCTTATGTGCAGGAATCACTGGGAGCGAAATGGCCACAAGCTCCAGGATTTTTCAGGGACACCTCCATCCTTGTGACCTTTGTGTCTGCTCCCCACATTCTCTGAAGCTGTAGTTAGACGGGGTCTCAACACACCATTGTTGATCTTCGCATTTCCCTATTTGGACTTTCAGTAACTTCTACAAGATAAATACAGTCCTCAGAACAGAGGCAGCCATCACAACGCCTCCGCTCCTCACAGCATTAGCTTTTCCAAATCCATTAGTTATTCCTGAAAGCTGAAAAGGCGTGAATGTAAAAAGTAAGAAAAATATGCTCCGCTGAATTTAGTTCCAAAGCCTGGTGCACTGCTTGCAGCAAAAAGCGCTGGTTAAATCACAGATTTAAATCTTTGTGCCCTGACCTGCAAATTGTTTAAAGACCAAAGCTTAATAAGTTTAAGTATTAAGTTTCATAGAAGCCTTCTATGGGAATGTCTAATGGCTAGGACTAGCCCTGATTTGCTCACACTGTTGGAAGCTGAGACTCGGGTCTGTCAGGACCTGAAGACCAGAGCCATCACCACAGCCTACATTAAGGTCATTCGGTCAGTCTCAGTGACTGTCCTTCTGTCACTAGCCAAGTGACAGAGTGTAAGGGGCCTCTAACAGCTTACTGCAGAGCACAGTCTATACATAAACCAATTCAAAGTCTTATGATTTATCACAAGGGCAATATATATTGGCAGCCATTGTTTAAACAGAATTGAAAAAACAACTCTGAAAGAACTGGTCACGGGGCTATGTCTTAAGAAATTGATGTTTTTAAGCCTTCTGGAGGGATTGCTTATATTTCTATCAAGCATTCACATTGGACCCAATACTTCTGCAAAATTAATAGAAAAATTCACACGTTGAGAAAGCATAAAATATCATTTGAGTCTGAATGATGCCTTTGTTGTATTCCAAGTGAAATGTTTCCATTTGGAAATGTTTAACCAGGGCAGGTTTCCTTTCTTTTTTTCTTTTCATTATTATTAATCATTCTATTCATTTACATTTCAGATGCTATCCCCCTTCCAGGTTTCCCCTCTACAAACCTCTCATCCCATCCCTCCTCCCCTGCTTCTCTGAGGGTGCTCCTCCACCCACTCACCCACTCCCACCTCACCCCCTATACTGGGGCATCAAGCCTTCACAGGACCAAGGGCCTCCCCTCCCACTGATGCCAGATGGGGTGGTTCCTAACCTTTGGAGTACTAGGAATTTCCTTGAAATTCTCTTAGGCACTGAACACCAGTCAGCTGATGCTCCTGCTTAAGGTTCTCGAGAGCCCCCCAAACACTTTACTGGCTCCCTAGAACCAATGCAGGATAAAGCGCACAGAGGCAAAACAAACCAAAACAGAGAGTGAGTTGAGGTGACAATGCCTATAAGAGGGCCGTGGAATCCTTCGCATACACAAGAAGAAAGGATTCATCATGGAGGGTACTTTTCCACTTGGGGCCACTTTAAATCACTAGGCGGTCACAGAGCATCGAATGACCTCTCTGTGACTTCCCGATGTTCTCTTCCCTCACTGGACAAGTTTCTTGAGTCGCAAGACCCTCTTCCCTACGTGAGACGCTATAGTACAGAAACAATTTAAAAACCCACTTTCTTTTGATTCGTAAACTTGAACCAAATGTTAATGAATGTTTTAAATAACAGTAAAAACTCACTCTCTCATATTTGCTAAGAATTAAATTAGATTATCACTAATTATTTTTACTGTCTTATTGGCTATGGTACACACCAGGTGATACAATTTCTTTGAAGGACCCGTCTCAGTTCATATTAGTCACTTTTCAAACATCTCCAGAAAAATCTCTTAAGACATTTCCATCCTAGTCCCAGGGGCCCTGATTCCCAGAACACTTTTAAGACCCAGACCCAGACCCAGATACAAGCTACAGGAGAAATGTCTCAGACATTTTAGTTATTTTAAAGTTGTTATGTTGCTTCACTTAAACTAAATTTAAAGAGATTATTTATTTCATACATTACTGTAGTTTTCCCACATATAATTATAACAAAAGTGGGACTCCAATTAATACAAAGAAACACTGAGCCAGACATACTAGTTTATCCCTATAATCCCAGCTACACGGGAGGCTAAAACAGGAAGGTTGCAAGTTCAGGGTCGGCCACCACAACTTAGGGGTAACCTATCTCTAACTAAACTAAATAAAGACTCGTGTAGTTGACACACTTGCCTGGAATGCTCCAGCCTTTGGAACATGAAGTGAAAGAAGGAAGGAATTGAAAGGGAGGGAGGAGGAGGAGAAGGAAAAGTTATATAAACCGTAGCTTTTCTACTAAACTTCCAGAATCCAACAGCATAAATATATTATAAAATATAATTTGGGGCCGGGTATAGTAGTACATGGCTTTAATCCCAACTCTGAGGAGCTGAAGAAGGTGACTCTCAGAGAATGTGAGACCATCCAGATCTACATAGTGAGTTCCAGGCTAGACAGCACTACGTAGTGAGACCCTGTCTGAAAACAAACAAAAAAACAGAAGACCAAGCAAGGTGACAAGGCCTTTAATTCTAACACTTAGGAGGTAAAGGCCAGCCTGCTCTACAGAGTCAGTCTCAGGACAGCCAGGGTTACACCGAGAAACCATGTCTCAACAAACAAACTAACTAATTAATTAATTTTAAAAATTTAAAAAGCAGAGGATAAAATATAATTTGTGTAGTACTTAATTTAGGGAGCAAAGTTGTCTTTAAATGTATATATAACCTTGGAAACACACATTCCTCTAAATAAAAATAAGTAAACATATTTTTACTTCAGGGACACATATTTAATTAGTCATATTTTCATTTCACAACAGTGCTTTAGAATGCATTAGCCCATATACAGTTTCTTTACTTATTTAAGTTGCTGACTATGCTTGCTATTTTTGATGCTATTTCTTCCTTTACGTGGTCTCTGTCTATTTCACGTTTACAGTCAATAGGTACTACCCATTTAGTGACCCTGCCAACACTGCCTTGATCACCCAGACATTTACAAACCAATCCTATTAGTGCAAATATGACAGAAACTGAGTGTGTGTTCATGATTTTGAAGAAATATAACCCATCTAACCATACTGAGCCACATTCGGATAATTTAATTTGGACTGTTTCCCAAGAAACAAGGGAGCAGGCAGAAGTAGCATGTGTCACAACATCCAGCGCATCTGCACTCTCTGGTCAGCTTCAGAGTACAATCAGCACAGTAGGGAAAATAAATTTTCTAGCATATCTAATTAATAATCTATTAGAGCTTGTTATGTAATAGTCTATTATATCTAATTATATAATAATCTATTATATCTAATTAATAATCAGAGGTCTATTTAGCCCTCTGATTTGTTGCTGTCACATCCCTAATTACAAAACAAAAGGACCAAGAAGCATAGGAACAGACCTTTCTGTTGGAATAGTGCGGTAAAAGGCAGAAGCGTGGACAACTTCACCCTTCACCTAGAGCAGGTACCTCAGATACAAGCCAGGCCTTCAGACCCTGAGCCCTGAGATGAAGCCTATAGGCTCTATATAGGCTACATGGCTAGAGGCTCCCAGCTGGCCAAGTGATCTCTAGCTTTCTGATCCACAGACAGGAATGATAATTAGCTTGACCCAGTAAGCACTCTAAATTTCAGCAGAACAAATGAATTTAAGATGTGTCTATTAAGCCAAGGGTAGTGGCGCATGCCCATAATCCCATCACTCGAGAGACTGAAGCAGAAAAATCATAAATCCAAAGCCAGCCTGAGCTATATAAAGAGATATAGTTTTTTAAAAGGAAAAATTAAATAAATATATGGTTTGCAAACAACATTTTTTACTAAAATTTCTAAATTTAATTGAATTTTTAAATTCAATTTTCTAAAATTGAAGTACAATAGACCTTGCTACTGACAAGATTTTATTTAAATTTTAAATGATCTCCTCAAGGTCTGTAAAACCCAGAAATTTACTGTGGGGAGTGGTGGCCGGAATGTTAAAAAGAAACTGAAATGCCATTTTTAAATGAAGTTAATTTCAGATCCGTGTAAAATGTAAAACCTTAACATAAAGAATGGCTTCATGGACTCAAGATGCTGAGAGACAGGCATCACACATTACTGAGGCCGGAGGCCGGCTTTGCTTCATTAGGTACTGCGGTGAGTTTGACATACTGGAAAGGACAGAAAGTGACTGCCACTTCTCAACCCCTGCTCTCCATGAAAGAGCATTGGGAACCCCTCACCCATTTTATGCCCAAGTGAATGTGCTTATGTTCTCAAGCACCATCAAGCAGATTTAAGAATGCAGCCTAATAAAAATATGGGCAGCCATAAAAAGCATTTAACGTGCACAGAGATCTATTGCCTTGGACATCTAGATGATATGGTCACTAAAGGCCAGTTCAAAAGGCATCCCGAAATAGAATCTTTTATTTTGATTTGGGCTTTTTTTGTTTTGTTTTGTTTTGTTGTTTTTGTTTTTCGTTGTTTTTGTTTTGTTTTGTTTTTGAAACAAGGTCTCCCTGTGTAGCCCTTTGTAGACCAGGCTGTCCTCAAACTCACAGAGATCCTTCTGTCTCAGCTTCCAGAATGCTGGGATTAAAAGCATGCATTACCACCATCCAGCCCCAAATAGAAACTGTTCGCCTAGCTTATGTTTCTCCCAAACACTTAAATGCGGGGGCTTTCATAGTTTTAGCATCTTCTAGGTAAGTGTTCCCAAACACGTGTACTATTATAGTAGATTGTAGACGTAGATGAGATGTATTGTAGATTGTAGATGAGAGACACTGTGCTCATTGTCTAGCTAAGGCAATTTGAACAGAGGAAAACTAACAGGTACACTAGGCCAAGCAAGTGAACAATAGTACTGTGGCTGACCCAGCAAGACAGAACACTGAAAGAGGGTCAAGTTCAATATTTGTACTCTTGAGGGAAGAGTTTTGTCTCAGGAAAAAAAAAAAAATTGGTGATGAGTCATATTAAAGAGCATGGCAAAACTAACTGCCCTCAAACTCAACACTGTGGCATTTGTTTCTCAACCTGCAATCAGCAGCCACTAAACGTCCCCTTTGGTTATTAAAATCCTGGAAGGAAATCAGAATCACCCATCTGGGACTGTGGCCTTTGCAGCGTGAGTACTTCTGAATGAAACCATCTCTGGTCTTACTCTTCCTGCTGGTGTTTCAGATCCCTCGATTACAAGGAAACAGACATGTGTTTACAGATGGGAGATATAAGTAGGAAAGAAAATGATGACTACTAGAGATCAAAGAAAGGCACGAGTTCCAGGACAGCTAGGGTAACGCAGAGAAACCTTATCTGGAAAAACCAAGAAGAAAGAAAGAAAGAAAGAAAGAAAGAAAGAAAGAAAGAAAGAAAGAAAGAAAGAAAGAAAGAAAGAAAGAAAGAAAGAAAGAAAGAGAGAAAGAGGGGGAGAGGGGGGAGTGAGGGAGGGGGAGTGAGAGAGGGAGGGGGGAGGGAAGGAGGGAGAGAGAGAGACAGAGAGACACAGAGAGAGAGGCACGAGGGGACAAAGCAGATCAGATGTAGCAGATGCGAAGAAAGCTACAATGGTGTATTATATGTTGGAATCTTGCTAAGAGTACATTTTTAGTGACTACAAAGGTGAAGATGGACATGTTCCCTTGCTTGGCTAGAGTTAACTATCTCATTATGTGTATCAGAATATCAGAGTACTTTAGGTAGGTACTGGTCATTATTCATACAAAAGTAATTTCAAGTCAAGTTAAAGGAAAAGTGTGAGTAATTCGGTAATTTAACAGTCACTAGATTACATGAGATAGACCTCAGCCACACAGAATACTGGATAATATCCAAATATTAAAGTATACCATTGGACCCAGCCATTCCAGTCCTACGCGTTTAGGAAAGATACATTAAAAATCATATTCATCCAAAGACTTAAGGATGTAGCAGCGTCAGTCACCAGAGACATCCTAAATAATCATAACTAATGAAGCAATAAGCCAAACTCTCAATTCTCAAAATGGAATACTACTCATCACTGAAGAGAAGTAAACTACTAATGTACTAGAAAGTTAATAAAATCAATAAAGATATATTTTAAGCCGGGCGGTGGTGGCGCACGCCTTTAATCCCAGCACTCGGGAGGCAGAGGCAGGCGGATTTCTGAGTTCGAGGCCAGCCTGGTCTACAAAGTGAGTTCCAGGACAGCCAGGGCTATACAGAGAAACCCTGTCTCGAAAAACCAAAAAAAAAAAAAAAAAAAGATATTTTAAAGCTAAAGGAGCTCAATACAAAAGATGAAGTGATAGGGTGATCTGTACTTGAAGTTCTGTAAAATGAATACTTAATTGAGAATGAAAACAATCAAAACAGCACAGAACTCTTGACGCAGAACAGGGTAACTTAGAAAGGAGACGATGGAAAACTTCCCACCATGATACAGACATCACATGTCTACTGGTTAGATGCAAAGAGCTATCTATCAAAAGAGTGTGGCGAAGTGGACATTTACATATGTGTACCTGTCCCTGCAAAAAAGAACTGAAAAGGAAGATCTGTGTATTAGTCATGGTTAGATGTGTGGGGGAAGCAATATTGGCAGAATTTTGAAATTAAGTGACTGGTACAATCTATCATGCTGTCATAGAGATAGAGATAGAGATAGAGAGAGAGAGAGATTATTTTTCAAAAAGTATATATCACCAAAATATATGATTAAAAATTTTCAGACCATAAAACTTATGCTTTCCAGCACTCTGTGTGCAAGGACGTTTGTGAAGAGGCAGAGCCCCGCCTCCGTGCTTCTCATGGGGAATTTAATACCGCTCATTATTTTCTCCACTCCCCTTGCCTCCAGCTCCACGTGTCTTCTACCTAATGGGCCATCAGAGTGAATATGATATGGCTGTTTCAGCTGCCACCACCTCCCAAATTAATTCTTTGCTAGTCCCTCACATAGCTATTTCTAGCAAACACTGGGCACAGATGGGGAAATCAGAACTTCTGCATATGCTCGAGGGAACGAAGGGACATGGCAGATCCCAAACTTGGTCTTTCTTTTCTTATCACTCTCTGAAGACGATATTCCATAAGATAATGAGAAGTAGAGCCATACTTTTTAAAAGCCTGATATTTTGAAGTAATGCATTCCTTTTACTTTTTTAACCTTCCTTATTTCTCAACAACACAGGGAGATTTTCAGAAGAGTGAAGTTCAGAGAATAACAACAAAGGCTGATGGTCAATGTCTTTGCTAAGACATCACTCAGTGGGTTTTAGTTATCTAAATTTTGCCTGAGGAAAAAAAATTCAGTTTTCACCTTTCATGTCCAAGGTGTGGTACCTGCCACACAGAGGCAGAGGGTAAATCAGGCTCAGTCACAACTATTTAAAGGTGTAACACATTAATACCAACCTAGGTCACAAGAGGATTATAAGTATACTTAGGATAGGAATCTTGTTGACAAATCCTTGGAATTGCCTCAATTTCAGTATCAATTAGCTTTGTAAGGACAGCCTAGAGCAAACACTGAAACTAGCTAACATTAAAGATCTAAGATTACACATTTTATCGTCTGTACTTACAAATCTTCTCATATAACATTTATTTTTACACAAATTCCAACAAAGAACTTTACAAGATGTTAACTCTTTAGCAAACACTTGGGAAATGAGTGTTCCCTGATGCAAGGTGATCATCCACCTCTGCACTCACTCATCCAATAAACAGATGAGTGTCTAGACATGCCAAATGCTCTTCTAGGTGACAGAAGGACAGCAGTGACCACAACAAAGTTTATGCTCTAGTAGGCTTACTGAGGAGGGCCTGTGGCATGGCTCAGCAGAGGAAGGGATTGTCACCAAGCCTGATGACCTGAGCTCAGTTCCCAGGGACCATGTGTTTGGAGAACCAGCTCCTGCAAGTTGTCCCCTCACCTCCTCATAACACGAGTTCTGTGTCACCTACACCGGCACGCCCATACATATGTTCACAAAAACAAACACATAAATAAATAAGTTCTTTTAAAAGACATGAGCTGAGGATAGCTGGTGAGAGGTGGGGGGGTGGGGATAAACCAGGGCATCAGAGGCTGCACATCCCTAGCCACTTAAGCTTCAGAACTCCTACAGAGAAAGCAGGAAGTGCAAAAGTCTGGCACCTGAACCCATTGCAAATGAAAGAAGCTTTTGGACTTTGTGGTTTCCATGAAGAGAGCCATCAAGGCAAGAGCTGCAGGAGATAGAAACCAGAGGGGCCAGGGATTTTATAAAAATGTCTATCTGGGAAAGAAACAAAGGTTGAAGTAAGACCAGCTCACTCTGGAGATCACAAAATGCGTGCCTTCCCCTGTGCACTTTGGTGAGTTCAGGGGGCATCTTAACTTCATCGGTGTATGGGCTGCATCACTGTTTGACACGCCATCCCAATAGCTGGCCACAATCTACTCAGTTGTTCTGGTGTGCCTCCGGGCGGGGGTTTAGAGTGTTTGAGAAAGACACAACAGTCAAGCTGCTCCTCAGACCTTAGTGTGAACTGCTGGACAGCAAATCCTTTACCTAAATCAAGCAGGGATGGACGGTTTCCCAAGTAAGTATCCTTTTCCAAACATCCCTCACAAATACAGCGAAGACATGGTTTCGCTTTCATTCTAAATACAAAAGTTTCAAATTATTGCAATTATTCATAATGCCCATGAGGACACAATGCCATGGTAATCAAACCCATTTCGCTCCTGTAAGACAAAAATATCAGAAACCATGAAACTGACCCACACTCTCTCATTACACTGATCATGCAAGAAGTCACTCTTGTTATGAAAACACAATCTCCAGCTTTAACATAAGCCTCATGCACTCCACAGCACTAACGCTTTCGGGTACTAAAAAATCCAGCAAGAACCAAAGAACTGCGTACCTTTCCATTTTAACCACCTTTGAGTGCTATTAATCGGTTTAAGGGGGGGTGTCAGAAATGCATGCCTTCCCCTGTGCACTTTGGTGATTTCATCCCATGCTCAAAGCACTCCAAGAAATTAAATCATCCGGGCTGTGTCATGAATCACAGCTGGCATGCCTCCGAACTGCTCTCCGATGATGAGCAAGCAAGACAATCTAAGTCGCCGATTCCACTCTACAGAATTTCATTTTTAGCATCTTCTATAATGTTACTAGGCAGATTTTAAAACAAAAATATCAGTGTTATAACACTCACTCATCTGGGGTTTGTGAAACCTCAGCCCCACTACCCAGAAAATTGGTGGGGGGTTGTTGTTGTTGTTGTTGTTGTTGCTGTTGTGTTTTGTTTTGTTTTAAATCCCCCTTTTTTTTTCCCCAAAGCCCAGACAGAATTTACAATGTAGACGGTAACTAAGTGGGTTGTAGGCTGGGTAAAAGCTATTTAAACGGTTAACCCACCTCTCTGCTCCCCGGAGAGCTTTACCTGAGGGAGGGGGAAACAGAAAATAGAGAACTGTGATGGTCATATATACTACACCCGCATCTCATCAGCCCTACCGAATGAGTCAAGAGATGGCTCATTTAAGTTCCACTACAAGGAGATTCCCCTCAGGGGGAGGGGCTGGTTATGCTACCCAAGCATCACCTGTCTACCACATCCCTTCAACTACAAACTCCTGTTTCTTTTTTTTTTTTTTTCTTTCATCTTATTGTAGCAAACGCATTTTTTTCCCCCTGTTTTTGCAAGCCGCCTTGGATCTTTCCTGGGGTAAGAAGAAAAATATAAAGAAATAGAGATCCCTCCCCCTAACCCCCCCCCCACTTCCCCGGTTCTAAATTTAAATACAGCAGGCAGGGAGAAACAGTGCAAAAGCTGTGTGGGTGTACATGGCAAGACGGTTTGCTCAGTATCTAGGAGAGGATAGAGAATGCTAAAGGGATTTGAGAGCGTGTGTGTGTGTGTGTGTGTGTGTGTGTGTGTGTGTGTGTGTGTGTGTAGAAAGAAGAGGGAAAATAAGATTAGTAGAATAGTGGAAACAGGCACCCATCTTGACCATCCTTACCGTCCACCCCCACCCCACCCCCAGCCCCCGACCATTCTGAAGCCCACTGCAGTGCTCTGCGGGGAAGATTTCCCAACCGAGCAAAGAGCCAAAGGCCGAACGGGCAACCTGGGAAGACGTGGAGGGAAGGGAGTGAGACCAGCAAAGATAGACTAAGCGGAGACGAGGAAGGAGCTAAGAATCTCGGGAAGCCAGATCGCTGGTACAGAAGTAAAGCAGGGCTGGGCTATCGAGACGTACCTGGAGCCACCAAAGTAGAGGATGCCCCAGGCACCTCCGGCCTCTCCTCCTCTGCCTCCTCCCGCTGCTTTTGCTCTTGCAGCTGCTGCTGCTGCTGCTGCTGGATGAGGCTGAGGTCAGAGCGGCTGAGTTCCGCTCTAGCGGCCGCGGGGACCAGCCGCGCCTTCAGCAGCACCGCGGCCAGGCCGAGGAGCAGGGCGCAGGGGACGCGCCGGCAGAGCCTCGCCATGGCGAAGAGCCAGGGAGCCACGGAGGCATATTGCGGGGCTGCGGGAGGCGGCGGGCGCCAGGGCTGCGGAACCCGGCCGCGCCCGCTCGCTCGCTCCCCCTCGCGCTGTCTGCGGTGCACAGCCTCGGCAGGAGGAGGGGGAGCGGGCCGGCAGGAGGATGGCGAGCCCGCGTTCGCATCCTCGCGCACGTGACCGCAGGGAGGGGCGAGTGGAGGACTGGGCCCTGTGGCTACCCGGCAAGAGCTCTGCAAGGTGATGCTGGTGCCCAGGAGTTTAGACAGGCAGAGATTAACAGGAAAGAGTTTCAGGCCCTTAATCTTCACCGAGGCAGCAGGAAAATGTACAGAGTGGAATAAAATGCCTTCCACTTGACACCGAGGTAGAAAAAGGTGGCACAATAATTTCCTTGTAAAGCAATCAGACAACCTTGGTTCAAAAGTCAGGTTTCTTTAAGGGAATACTCTCTGTTGTCCCTTGGCCCACTTACAAGATAATCTGATATTCTCCAGACTTTCCTTTTTCTGCTTGAATGAGGATTTCTTTCTTCATCATAAATTATTCCTAATTACATCTTTTCTATTTGTAACCTATACTTTTCATGTGTTTGGAGTTTTTTATTTGTTTTGTTTTATAATGTCTTGCTAGATATGGTGACTCACACCTTTAATTTTATCACTGAGGAGGTAGAGGCAGGAAAGTATTAGTAAGTTTGAGGCCAACTTGTTCTACATAGGGAGTTCTAGGACAGCCAGAGCTATAGAGAAAGACCCTGTGTCAAAACAAACAAACAATCAAACAAATAAAAGTCTTACTTAACAAATACTGAACTAGGGGTTCTCTGTGCGTTTTAATCAGGGGCTTAGAATAAGTAAAATAGAATCCCTTCGTTCCAAATACTACCTGTTAGGGCAAGGCAATAAATATATAAGCAAAATAAAGTCCACAGTGGTGGTTGCGACTGAAGAAGCAGTACAGGTATTTAGAGAGCTTACTCAGAGTTGGACGAAATTAAGTAAGGTCTGTGAAAGACACTGGGGAAGGTAGTCTGTACAAAATAAAAATTCACACAGAAATAGTAGTTACCAGGTCGTCAAAAAAAAAAAAACTGAACGTGTGTGTGTGTGTGTGTGTGTATGAGAGAGAGAGAGAGAGAGAGAGAGAGAGAGAGAGAGAGAGAGAGAGAGAGAAGCACAATGTATTGGGAAAGTTTAAGTTGGGAAAGCAGTTGCCAGAGGGCTTATCCTTTTCTACAGTGAAATGGGTGCAGACTATTAAACTGTTTAAAAATAACTAGCAGACACTTGTGCTTACTGTGTAGGGCGCTGTTCCAGCATCTCACAGGTGGCAGCTCCAGCAACCTTGGATGCTATATAAGCAAGCAGAAATCTACACTAAAGACCATTCTGGAGGTTGGTTGGGAGAGAGATACCTACCAACCATGCTTTTTTTTTTTTTTTTTTTTTTTTCTTTTGTGAGGATCACTTTGCTATCAGCATGAAAGACAGGTTGGAGACGGGGAGGCAGGGAAAAGAGATGGACACATTTGAGACATTTGTGATAAAACAAAATCAAATAACAAAAAATGGGAAGTGCCAAAATGCATGATGCTAAAAACAAGAGGAAAGACTGGAGAACTTGGTATTTAAGGTTGGAGTCAGCAGAGATAGATGGTCGATGGGAGTTGATGGGGACAGGGTAGGCTATGTCTGATTGGAAGTCTCAGCTGCCAGATTGAAATCTTAGGTGGCTTATGACATTATCAAGATCAGCTGTCGGAACTGATTAAAGGACAGAGCTACACTGAAGGGCCCCAGTTTTAACAAACTGGAGTGTTTTGTATTTGGAGTGCCTGAGGGAAGTTCTACACATAACCTGTCTCATCTGGTTGGACAGCACTCTTCACCCTTTTAAAGCTGGCAGAACATTTGAGCTGCCTTTTTTTTTTTTCCTCCTTGCCCTTCCCATTCTTAAGGTTGTCCCTCCCAGTGTTTCCATCTTGATGGAGACAACAGGCTGGTTGCTCAGTAGTGGAGAGTGACTGTGGTCAAGAATATAAAAATGTTCATATAAAGTAAAATAACAGGTATTTACAAACATTCTATCCCTGTGTTCTCAGAGCTGCTCTGGACAGTAGCTCTTGGCTGGACAGTGGTAGCACAGGCCTTTAATCCCAATGGGAGGCAGGGGCAAGGGGATCTCTGTGAATTCCAGGGCAACCTGGTCTACAGAGTGAGTTACAGGAGTGCCAGGGCTACATAGTGAAACCCTGTCTGGAAACAAACAAACAAACAAACCAGTATCTGAAGTGTATCTTAAACAGTGGCTTTATCCTAAAGTAAGTAAATGCATATTCCTTTACCAGACTTTTACTGTAGGGCCAAGACTTCTAGTCTCTAACCACAAAAACCAAATTATAATGTACCCCCATGTTTTATAGCTTGTTACCACTGAGTCCTGTTAACTGAAGCTGAATATGTGACTTGGACCTGGGTCTTTTTCAATAAACAGTCTCTGATTTGCAAGAACCTTCTTTGGATAAAAAAAAAAAAAAAAAAGCTTATGAGAAAGTAGATCTAGGACAACGGTATTTAAAATGACAATAATGTCAGCAATGTCCTGGTAAAAGTTATAAATGCTCCATTTTAGCAAATATTTTAGTATCCGATCATTTCTAAAAAGTCATGACCTGGCCGGGCGTGGTGGCGCACGCCTTTAATCCCAGCACTCGGGAGGCAGAGGCAGGCGGATTTCTGAGCTTGAGGCCAGCCTGGTCTACAAAGTGAGTTCCAGGACAGCCAGGGCTACACAGAGAAACCCTGTCTCAAAAAAAAAAAAAGAAAAGAAAGAAAGAAAAAAAGTCATGACCTGCGTGTGTTACTTTCCTGACACTTGAGTTCTGTGACTATTAGGACAGGAAACCCAAAACTGTACACACTAATGTGGTTTCAATGTGTTGCATTGAACAATAAATGCATCCAGTTTTCTGTTTCCATGTCCTCAAACATCAGTGAGGAGACTGATATACTACAGTACCACTCTTGAAGCATCTTCCTAAAAAATTTGTTTAGGATTCTTGTCTATGTGGAGCTTTCTTGCCTGAAGTTCGTGGGGTCAGCAATGTTGCAGATTCTGTAGCACATGCCTTCTTTACCAGATAAGGGTCTTGGCATTGATCACCAACCTCAGAGTAGGGCATTTGAAATATAGGAACTGTATGGATTTGGGTATTAGGAATGTTTTATTCCACTGGAATTAGAGATACATCATAAAGAGGTAAGTGTTGAGGGATGCTTTTGTGCACTGTATTCCTATGCTATTTTCTGGGTTCAGTCTGGACTTGGCATTGTCACTACTATGAAACATAAGGACACAGATGAAGGAAGCCAGGGTAAGACCAGGATGGCAGGTAATGGGACACATGGCTGGAAAGTATGTAAAAATAATTATAAAAGACACACAATCCAGGTATTTTATTAATATGCTACGATCCTAGATTGGGCAGGTGTTGGGCTATTCTAACTTACATCCCAGCCATATGTCCCTTGTTACTCATGGTTTCTCCTGATCATCTCCTGGTCCATCTCCTCTCACGGTGGCAGCCTCATCTCTTCATGTTCTTTCTTCTTCTCCTCTCTTCTTGCAACCCCCAGCCAGGTAACCGAAAACCCATCTACCACCCAATCACAGGCCTTCTACTGACCAATTAACTTGGGGATCAAGGTTATATAGCATCACTTGGTGTACTAGAGTATCTCCTCTAAGGAAGCAACCAGATCCTGGGGGCCAGTATTTAGTATTTGAATACATAGCAGCACCAGACCAACTCCAAACAATATAGGCTGGGAAACAGGTCAGGCCAGCATAGTTGGGTTAAGATAGATCATAATCTTCCTAGCTTAGTGCCTGAAGCTTTTTGTAACTATAACAGGTCTTTCGTGTCATTGTTCAGAGCAAGGGCCTTGTAGGAAAGCCATACTTTTACATTTGGTATCCAATGTGTTAGGCACAGAATCCAAACATGACAGATCCAAGCTTAGAGCTGGAGTAAGGTCCGACACAGGAGCCAGATCAAAAAGCCAGGCACAAAACCCACCAATTTGGGTGTGGGAAAACTGCCTCTCCCCTGTGAGCCTGAGGGCTGGGGTGAACAGAGCAGAAGGTCTGAACTGGGCAACAAAAGCCAGGAAAAAAGAAAAAGAAAAAAAGAAAGAAAGAAAAACACAGAAGAAATCCAAGCACAGACAAACTTCTGATCAGGTTAAAATTTTCTGATTACATGCTGAAGAAAGAGACTAGGTATCAAAAATATATACATAGGCAGACATAAATAGATTGAAATTAATAAAAAAGAGAAATAAGTAAAATTAGAAAGAATAAGACATGTAAGGATGAAACAGAAACAGAAGATGAAAAGACCGACTTAACCGAAATTGGCTCATACATTTACAGGCAAATGCATATTATTTAAAGCAACCTGATGAAGTAAAAATTGTAAAGTTCAATGCAATAAAAATTGAAGATCACTGGCTTACAAATGAAGATTCTTATCTTTCTAGCAAATTTTTATTTACCCTAAGAACTTTTATTTTCTTGGTAAATTTCAGTGTACAAAGCAATGGGTTGCACAATGATGTTTCTTAAGTGTATCGAGTACTATGAATATACCCTATGCTAGCCTCTCCTCACCCTCCCTTCCCGCTATTTGCCTTTTTTCCCCTTGAACATTCATGTCGCTTTCTGCATGTGTAGTATGGTCAACAGATGAGAGAAACCATGCTGATTCTGATTTTACTCAAATTTGATAACCTCATCCATTTCCTGCAAATAATAGCATTTTTATTGCAGAATAAAGTCCTACTATAAATACATATTTCACTTATCCACCCATCTGTCAATGAACTCCTAGACCAATCCCCTAGCTTGGCTATTGGGAACAGTATTGAATAGTACCACAATAAACATGGATGATCAACTGTATTCAGTGTGCTTAGCCTTCCAGGGCTGCTAGAGCTGGGGCATATGATAGTTCTATTTTTCCATTATTGTGGGCCCTCCAGACTGATTTCCATAGGAGCTACCTTGGTTTGCATTCTCTCCATCTCCGATGAGGAGTTCCTGTTCCACACAGACCACCCAGCACTTGTTTGTTTGCTTCTTGAACAATTGCCCCTCGGCCTAGGTTAAACCCAAATCTCAATGTAGTTTTGATTTACATTTCCTGGGGGTTAAAAGTGAACATTTTTTTCATGTATTTACGGGCCATCTAGGTTTCATCTTTTCAGAAATGCCCGAGTCTTTTATTTGCTCATTGAAGTGACTGGATGGTTTAGCTTTGTGGAGTTTCGTTCTCCGAGTTCTTTACAGTGTCTAGATATGAGTAGTCTGCAGACTGAGACTCTCACCTGGTCTAGAGTTAGCCTCTCTTCTCTGCTGTTGCCCTTGATGTGCAGATGCCTTTCAATTTCATGTAATCTCACTGGCTGATCCATGCGATGATTTCAAGTCACTGAAATGCTAAGAATGCACCTCCTTCCGAAGAATGTGGCTTCACACCGGGCTCCCTTTGCTCTTTGTGTGTTGGTTACCTTCCTTTAGATAACTAGTACCCTTAAATTTATTTAACTTGTAGGGAACTGTGTCACCTCCCTGAAGTCACTGTTTGATGCATTATCGCTGGTTCCCGTAGTTAAGAAACATGAGCTCGTAGGAGAGGATAGAACCCACACACGAAGCTGGCACCATACGTTCAAGTTTATTGTACAGTCACAAGTTACACAGTGGAAACAAAGCAGAACATGGTACCTGCTTTTACTAACTCAAAACAAGTTAGCAAATGACAGATTTCAGGAGANACTCATTTTATGTCTCACCCAATGTGGGTGATCACGAGAGAAGCCAAAGAAAATTATCTTCCAGGTTACTTAGGGAGCAAAAGAATTTGATACGCACAGCTTCCAAGTTACCTTAATATACTGAAAGTGTTTTAAAACTGGTAAGGAATAGTTCATGTTCCACCTAAAATAAAATACAGATTTGATGGTTTAGACGTAAAAACAAACAAAACAAAAACAAAAAAAGCAAAAAAACAAAAAATTTCACCTATATATCTACAACTACAGCAGAGTTGTTCTTTTCTGCTAACAAAAAAATACTAATAAATTTCAGATTAAGCTTACTAAATAGTGACTTATATTTAAGTTTCGTTACATTGTTATATTGCACTTGAGAACAATGACAACAGAATTCAAAGATTCAGTACCTCACAGGAAGTCCATGCCATATCAGAAATTATAATGAATGCCAGTGTATACTGCAGATGGCATAGCCACAGGTTCATGGTTCAAATAAAAGGACCAAGTCCAAAGAAACCTTTTACGAATTACTAGACATCAAGCAACTATATTTGCCTTTTTAGGTCCCATAATACATTTCTGTCTTTTCCCCTTACTCATCAAATTAAATGTACAAGCCACCCATGAGTAAGAACAAGGTGACACTGAGATGGCAATGGCCACACACAGATACTCCAGAACAACTTACTTTCCTTCTCCTTGAGGCTCTCCGCAGAATTCTCTCACATGGGGACAGACGCCACCTTAGCCTTCTATTGCCCTACAAGAACCAGCTGCTCTACCAATATATACTTTGCCACCGAATTCCCCCTCAGGGTTAGACTCACTGCAGAAACTCTCACCGTTCTCGTAAGGCAGCGGCAAACTCTTGTCTGCCCTCAGTGATTTTCCTCATTATACAAATAATGTCGTATTCATGAGGATTTATTATTAATAAGTAATTTTGTAATACAGGTAGATTTAAGACAATATTTTGACTGTTTCACCTTCCATAGTCATTCAGAACATAATCATAATTATGATGATAATTAAACAAAAGGGGGGAAAGTAACTCTCACACATACATTTTAAAGTATCAACTCAAAATAAATATCTCCATAAGAAACCAGCATCCGTGTTAATATTCCTCACATGTGTCAAGTGTCCCTGGATCAATCAATTTCTTTAATTAACCTAGGTTATGAAAATTTTATAGTTGGAAATAAATTTTAATTATTGGTAAATTACAAATATGAATCTAAAATAATCTCTTGCTATTTTGTTGACAACATGCCTATGCTGTTATGGGATAAAGAGAATCTCAACATTTTTTTCAGAGCGTTAACTCTCAAATTACAGCTCCTAAGTTTTCAGAGATACAAGTTTATATTTTTTAAAAGAAAATCCATACTATTGTTGAAAACTACACATCATGTTAATTTCCAATTACAAATATCTTTCAATCTCTAACAGAAAGTTATTCCTTGGCATAGGAGCCATAATAGGAACAACTGTAAAAATCAATATTGACCCTATTGCCAAAGAATGAATTTCATTGATTTTCAGGAATGGCAGCTATTATGTTGAAAGACAAAGAAGGTAAAAGTTTGTATAGGCCAACTTAGTGACTGTGTGGTACTCCTAAGTGGCTAAGAGACACCTGTCCCTAAGACAAAAGTGTTTCTTAAAAGAATTTAAATTTATTGGTTTAAAAAAATAATTATTGCATATATGACTATGATCTTTCAAGCCAAAACTCATTAATTTAAATTTTTATTAAAACTAAATATAGGGTCCTGTCTATATTCTAATTTGTACAACTCACATAAATGTGCTTCATGTTATGAAAATATATTCTCCAAATTAGCTCATCCATATGCACGTGGAATTAGCATAAGATATGGTGAGACAAACTTCAATTACTTTTAAAATGTAGAAAAATATTCAATTATTTAAGAGAAATATTTTTCATTGCTTAATGAGGACAGCATTTTAAAAAGCTATTAAAATTCTCAACTTCCAATGCATAACATGATGTAACTGTACAAAAATAGCTATAATTGATAGTTATCCCAGGGCCTTGAGGAACTGTGAATAAATCACCACCACTTAAGACTGTACCGTGCTTCCTCTGCTGCCTCTATTAAAGTCCCAGAAAAGTAATTTAAATTTAAAAATGTAAGACAGCTTTAGAAGGTTTCAGGAATAAGAACTGCTTACAAAAACACCTTTGTAGCATTCATTCTGACAACGGAGGCAGGTTTTGTATATCGCCTTGCTTAACCTGAGGTTCTACCATGCTATTGCTAGAAACAATCCCATGAGTCAGTCACCTTTGGAATGTGGGTCCCAGGCATTTCTTGTGGGGTAAGGGCAGGAGATCCAGGCTCCTATAGGTTATGGAGACAGTCTTGAGCCATTCTCAGTTTTGGAAGTAGGAGGAAAATATGAGGACAGGAGGAAAATAAATTACTAACAATTAAAAGCTCTGATCCAATTAAAGAACATCTTTTTGATGAGAGACCCACAGAAAGTCTCTCGAGCTTTTCTACGTTGCAGGCAGCCAAACAAAGGAAATAGATGTACTTCAGAAATGACTTCCAACTCCAACGGCCTCAGTTATCAGCAGCAGCAGCAGCAGCTGAGACCACACTATTACTTAACTGGTATTTTTAATTATAAAATTTTCTGCAGGAAACAACGTAAAAGATTTGATGTAGAATTTAAATTACAAAAGTTAAAATACAATAAGACACAATGCAGACTACACATAAATAAAAACCTAATTTTCATATAAAAATACTGTACCACTGTTAATACAGGAAACTACTGGTTTTCCTCCCAGTGTAGAGGATTAAACCCAGGGAGTTGCGAGTGCTTCGAAGTAAGCTTGAGTTCCAGGAAAGAATTTTGATGGTATTGTGTTATTTCAAAGTTCTACTGTGTAAATGATATTAAAATCTAAGTTTGTGCAATTGCAAAGTGTTCAGTAGCTTATGAACTCAACTGTAGTGTAATGTGTACCTGTTCTAAGTACCTGTGCAAACTTACTGATGCTAAGGTCTAAATCTGAACTGCTTTAAAATCCTAATTGCCCTAACGTAACATCGAAGAGAGAAACCCCACAGTAAATTAGGAACAGTAACTGAAGAGGTACTATGCTATATAACGTGCTGTCTGTCTTATGTACACTGAACAAAGATAATCACTTGAAATTCCATCACTTGAATCCCTAAGAACACACGTTAGTGTAGGTGAAGTAAATGTAATCCGAACTTGTTTATAAAGAGAAGTGGACAAATATCCATTTCAATTTTGTGGATAAACTGAGGCTGCTGGGTGCCCTCAGGAATACAGTCCTGGGATTTTGCTCTTCACAGGAGATGTTTAAGACTACCACCAAGGTGGTCAATTTGGAGCGAACAGAAGTGGCACAGCTTAAGAAGCACAGTTAGGTTTCAGAGTTTCCTTCGCCATTCTCATGAGGCTGAAGCTGTTCTCTTTCTTGCTCTTCTTGAGGTGGTCGGACACGTTTGAAAAAGCCCATCTGCCAGTTAAAGAAAAAGCATAGATCTCTTTAAGTAACAGAACGCTGAAAATACGACCGACTCTTACTATCACCTCGAAAATTCAAATGGCATTTTTGTTTAGTATCCCATCCTGACATAAGCCCTGCTCACCAGGCAGCAGCACTGTGGATCCTCTTCTCCTTTTCTCTACTCCCTTCATCCTGTCCCTTCTTCCCTTATTCTGTCCCCCCTACCCCCTTCAACGCCCATTACTTACCCTGTACATTACAAACACCAACACAGCCAGTAACAGCAGCCCTGCGAGAACTGCCAAGATGATCACCCACACAGGCACAGGCATGGGCGCCGGCTGAATGCCCCAGGTGATGTTCGTGGTGACCTGTTGGTGAAAACACACTGAGTCTTAAATACCTCATTGGCCAAGTCAGTGAGTACTCGACTTTCTTTTAATAATTAATTTAGTGGTAGTCACACCATGTTCTTTTTCTCATACAATCATTTAGTGAGTGCACGTTAAGCATCCATAGCACGTTCACGTACGCACACACAAAAGCGCACACATAAGATTCAACAATAGTTCTAGCTGCATTTGTAGCAGAAGATGACCTAATCGGCCATCAGTGGGAATAGAGGCTCCTTGGTCTTCCAAACTCCATATGACCTAGCACAAGGCAAGGCCTGGGCCAAGTAGTGGGAGTGGGTGGGTAGGGGAACAGAGGTGGGGGGAGGGGTATGGGAATCTTTCGGGATAGCATTTGAAATGTAAAAAAAAAAAAAAAAAAAAAAAAAAAAAAAAAAAAAAAAAAAAAAAAAAAAAAAAAAAAAAAAGATTCAACAATAGGTTGACATCGGATTTAAATTGAAATGACTAGTAAATTACCCAATACAGATCATGACAGCTGATACTATTTTCAATACTTAGATATCTTCAAAATATGTTTACTTAGTGTAGTTAGTTTCCAACCTTATAACCGTGGGGAGAAAGTAACCCCAAAATATTCCCTGACAAATTTGGCATACAGTTAAAAAACCCTGTTACACAGCACCAAGTGCTAAAGAAAAAGGGCCAGCTCTATTAATTCTAGGACAGTGAAGTAAAGGAACACCATGGGACAAGAGCCTGGCTCAGTGAGATGACTCGTCAGCTAAAGGCCCTGGTCACCACACTTCAGGTCCCAGAATCAGTTCTGGAAAACTGTCCTCTGACCTCCACACTGTGATACGTGCCCCTCCTCAGCAACAACAAATGTAATTTAAAAAAAGAAAGAGAATGCTTTCGATTCTAAAATATATAATCCTCTCCAATAACTTATATTTTCACTTGTTATAGTTAAACTTCCATTAAAATAACTAAGGTGTTTGCATTGCATGGATCCGCTCTCTGAAGCCGGTGACTTACTAGTGTAGAGTTGAAGAGATCCTCAATCGGAAGGTTCTTGTAAGGGAATTCTATGATATTAAAGGAAGCAGAAGACTTCAGGGAATAGGAATGGTTCTGGTTCTCCTTCTGCACAGAAATAACAATGGCACGGTTTCTTAGATAGCAAGCCTTATAATTCTTTGAAAAATGTATACATCTGCTGGTACATCTATCTGCTTACATTCATGAACGTCTCGGTCCACAGCAGAGATTTCACGTACAGGATTGCACTCTTGCCTCTATCCAGTCGACCAACCTGGCAGGTGATCTGCAAGCACTTAGCGATTCCACAACCCTGCCAGAACAGACCATTTCCTTACACAGTAAGATCACACTGGCATTTGTAACATTTGAACATTAAGCATCCTGTCTTCTAGGCGTAACTCTTAACAAACAGGACAACAGTTAGCTCTGGGCTTTTCTTTTTAATTCTCATATATTACATCTGACCACAGCTTCCCCTCCCTCAGCTCCCCTCAGCCCTCCCCACCATCTCCCCTGGCCCCAAGATCCACTCCTTCCCTGGTTCCCTTCAGAAAAGAAGGAGTTTTATTTTGTTTCTTTCTTTGTATGTTTTGAGACAGGGTCTTGCAACACAGCCTTGGCTATCCTAGAACTTATTACACAGATTAAGTAGAGGCTTTGATCTCACATCTGCCTACCCATGCCTGCCCAGCACTGGGATTAAAGGCATATGCACCACATCTGGCAAAAGCATTGTTTTATAGTGTAATTTATTCTAGGAACATAAAGCCTATAATGTTGAAAAGTTCGGTTTTATGACAACAACTAAACATTCTCTAGGCAAACCCTGAATATGGTCATTTTAAGACATCGGATCACAGTAATTCTGTAGAAAAGCAAAGAAAGCAGTGAATCTTTATTATTCTGTGTGAGACCTGTGGAAAGAAAATCACACGCTGATGACACCTGCCATAATTAGTGTTTTCATCAGGAACTTGAAGGTTGGCAGCTAAGAGAAACAATACCCACCACCTTCCACGTGCCAGTCACATTGCACTACGTCACATGCATGCACCACAGAGCACGCTGTCCAGTTAATGGCATCAGCAGCTGAGGAACAGGAAGAGAAGTGAGCTCCCCCCACTTGATAAAGGGCATCCTTGACAGAGGCACAACTAAATCTACACTTAACAGAAGACCACAAACAAGGCAAGGGGTCTGGACATGCAGTTTCTAGTCTGCTGCACGGTCTAGCCAGTGTGGTTCAGTAGCAACATAATAAACAGATAAAGCAAAGCCATCTCTCAGTAGATGAAAAGACCTTATGTTTTAAAAACCAAACCAAAACAACAACAACATCCAAGCAAGCTACACTAAAATTAATAAACAAGACCTAATAAACAGGAACAGGCACAACAACAGGGCACAGTTCCTGCAGGGTATACAAGTTCAACATACAAACATGACTTGTCGGTTGTACACTAGCAACAATGGCTAAAAGAACAACAACAAGAAGAAAAACAACTGCAAAGCTAGTACCCTGAAAACTAAAAGCTTTTTTATGAAAACCCTTAAAGGAACTGAAATATTGTTGAAAGGAATTGAAGAGAACCTAACTGGATAGCCCGTGTTCTAGGATGCACGAGTTCTCCAATCAGGGTTAGACCCCCCAACTGCTAGTGGGATGCAAGTAGCCTTAAGAAGTGTATATACTTACCCAAAGTACTTAAGGAATTGCGAAAAATGCCAAGCATCAAAAATAAGCTTAGAAAGGAAGAAAATAAGCCAAATACAGTGATACAAGCTTGCAATCTCAGTACTCCGGAAGCTGAGGCGGGAGGATCAGTAGAGGTTTCAACCTGAGCTACAGTAAGAATGGTCTATGTTTGAAACGAGAAAGAACAAAGAAGAAAGGAAAGGTGGAAAGAAGGAAAGAAGGGAGAAAGAAAGAAGGAATTCAAAACTGGATGGAGAGCTAGAGTAATAAAAACAATTTGTTGTCATCATTAAGACTGCATATATATAAACCAATAGAATAGAATTATGCAAGGAGTAGAGGGTGGATCAGTTAGTTACTTACCTGCTAGGCAAGTGTAAGGAGCTGAGTTCTGATTCCCAGCACCCACAGAGTAGCCTAGAAACACCTGTTAGTAATCCTACTGCAAGGAAGGGAGAAACAGGAGACTCAGGAGACTCCCTGAGGCTTGCTAGCCAGCTAGTCTAGCCAATCAGCGAAGCCCAGGTTCACTGAGAGACCAGCTCTACAGAATGCACTGGAAGAAAACCTTCAGTCTGAAGAAGTTAACTAGACACAAGGAAGCTAGGGAATAGTCTACTGCAAGATCCAGCTGTACCACTCTTAGGCATACACCCAAAGGACCCTCTCTACATCACACTACAGAGGTCCTTGCTCATCCATGCTTGTTGCAGCTCTCTTTATAACAGCCAGAAGTTGGGAAACCGCCTAGACATCTATTCCCTGGTGAATGGATAATGAAAATGTGCTATAATTACATAATGGAATATAATTCAGCTGTTAAAAGCAATAAAACAACATTGTGAAACTTAAAGGTAAATGAATGGAACTAGAAAAATAAAATCATCCTAAGTGAGGTAGCTAAGACCCAAAAAGACATGGTACAGAGGCTGCAGAGATGGCTCAGTGGTTCACATGGTGGCTCACAACCATCTGTAATGAGATCTGATGCCCTCTTCTGGTGTGTCTGAAGATAGCTACAGTGTGCACATATACATAAAATAAATAATAAATATTTTTTTAAAGGACATGGTTCTTGCTTTTACTAAGTCAAACCAAGTTAGCAAATGACAGATTTCAAAAGAGACTCATTTTATGTCTCACTCAATGTGGTCCATCACAAGAGAAACCAAAAAGACAAGTATTGTATGCCCTCCATCCCCTTTGATTGAGACAGGCTTTCTCTGTGTAAACCTGGCTGACCTGGAACTCACTCTATAGACAAGGCTGGCCTCGAACTCAGAGAACCGCCTGCCTCTACTTATGCTGAGATTAAAGACATGCAGCGCCACTGCCTGGCTCATATTTTCCCTTATATGTGGATGTTAGCTCTTCAGCTTTCAAAATGTGTGCTACAATCTGAATAACCACAGAGGTTAGGTACCTAGTAAGATATGGGAGTGGGGAAGAGGAAGATGATCTCTCAGCCTGTAGTGTTATGGAGTGATAAAGGGAAATCCAGATTAGAAGATGGGAGAGATGGGTAAAGCAGGGAATACAAGTAAGGATGACTAACACTAGCGGACACTGAGAAAGCTATAAGGAAAGCGATTACTGTAGCAGCTTCCTGAAAGGAATCTAAATAGAGTCATCAAATAATGGGGAGAGCACGTTCCAGCTAGACTACCATAAGTCACCAAGTCAAATCTCCACTGCTGGAGATGGGTCACATCTTCTTTAGTCACTGGACAATGGAGCCCCACGGAAATGCCCCCAACATGACAGGGTTCTCTACAACCTAATGGTAAAGCCCTATTGCTGAGGACAACACTTATTTACATCATCTAACATGGAAAAGTCGAGTTGGTGCCTAACTAGAAGTTCCATCCCTACAGACTAACTTAACCTTCATGGGACTGGAAAGGTACCCTGCATGCTGAATCATCAGTATCACCCAGCTACAAAGCCTGAGACCTACGACAGTGACCTGTCAGCAAGATAGACTGGTGCAATGGAGACACAAATGTTATCTGAACAACCAACAGTTGTTTTTAAATTAGAATTCCATAAGATGGAACCCACATATGACACTACAAATGTTGCTAAGAGCCTGTGATTAGATAAGATAGGTCATGGGACAAGGGAAAAACCTAGTAATATTATTCTGTTCAAAGAATATATCAATAAAATGACTCCTAATGACATGCTGCTACACCCATAGAACAGTGCCTAATTTTTATAAATATTTCATGTTTAGTTATGTGTATCTGTCTAGAAGGTTATGAACATGAATGTAAGTGTCCTCTGAAATCGGAAGTGTTGGTCGCTCTGGAGCTGTGGTTACAGTTGTGAGTTGCCTGTGTGGGTACTGGGAACCAAACTAGGGTCCTCTACAAGAGCAGCTGGTGCTCTTAACCTCTCAGCTATCTTTCCTGTGATTTTTCTGAGTCAACTCAGAAACTCCTGTAGTGACCTGTCAGTGACCCACACATCAAAGTACCCCTACAGGTTCTGTGGTAAATAGACACTAGAGGAGATAAGGGCATAAAGTCAGAGGCCAAGGTTGATAAAAGTCAACAGAAGGTGGTGTGGGTCACCCTGTAAAGGAACGGAGTTGGTGCACATGGGTTAGAATGAGGAGGTGTTTTACAAAGTAGATGGGGCTAGAATTTACTGAAATGCAGGATGTAGGAGCTGGGAGACACGGAAGGACTTAGACAGAGAATGGAGTTTGTATTCACTCCCTGTAGATCAGTGTGTGAAGACAAACGCTGGGAAAACTCCATGATGTATTTCTAGATTTGTTATTTTCTGATAGACATTTAAGAGAAATTCTTTTTTTATTTTCAATCAGAGGAAAACTACAGAGTATTTATTCATTTCTTCCCACTAGAGGAACACGCTGTTCTTAGACAGATGAATGAATCATCAGTTGTCAGGAGTTGCTTTTGGAGAATGATCAATGAACTCCTTTTCAGGGGTTGGATATTGAAACCAGGGTCCATCCCCCTGGGACCACATCAGTCTTTGAACTATTGCCCAGACTGGCTGTGATGGACCTGAAAAGAACTACGAGAAAACCCTGGCTATCCTCCAGGTCGAATCGGGAAAAGCCGACTCATGGTTCAAGAGAAATTCTAATCAGCAACGAAGGAGCCTGAAAGTCAGTGTAGAGGACAGAAATCTAAAACCCGAGACCGAGGAGAGTGGGGGCGGCAGATGGAGAACCAGGAGAGAATAATGTCCTGATGTAGTGATGGGAAGAAAATTCAGTATTTGAACAATGAGCCTTTGACCCCAGGACTCAGTTATATAAAAACAATGGGTGTGGGCAGGAAAGATGGCTTCGCAGGGAAGATGGCTTCGAAGGTAAAGGTTCTCGCTGTCAAGCTGTGTTAGAAGCAAAGAAGTCACTTCTACAAGTTTTCCTCTGGCCTTTACACCACACGGCATGTATGTGCCACATAGAAAAATAATAACGTTATTAAATATAAAAGGGCTTTAAAAAAAATAACAAGGCATTTCTATCAAACAGTACAGTCGCTGAATAACCTGAGATGATTAAAGTTAAATCTCTGAACTAATTATTCCCTTTGTACAGTTTTCATCACTGCGTTTCCAGGTTTCTCCTGCAAAATACCACTGAAGTGCCAAAGAAGAAGATGAGATCCAAAGTGCCCAGCTGAAGAGCAGTGGAGGCAGGCAGGATACAGGATGCCTTTATTAAACAGTATACAAAGTGGCTCAGATGAGAACTGTCTTTAATGGAACTAGGAAGAAGATGAAGAGGACCCCAGATTTTCTAAGCGGTACTGCTGAGATGCTGTTTGTCACGTGTCCTGTCACCATGTATTTTTAGATTCTCTGTGCCCTGGAGATGGCACTTACCAAAGTGTGAACATCTCCCTCACCGAGGGTGAGATCCCGCTTGGTGAGGAGATGACTCCTTTCTCCTGGTCCAGCCGCTGTGTCATTCTTTTCGGGTGTCTGTAAAGACAGACATGGATTACACTGTGGAACGGTGGTTAAATGATAACAGAAAAAAAAAATCTTACACTGACATTTGGACATTAATCTCTATGAAAATGCGGTATGACAGAAAATTTACCACTTAATACTTAGTGAATAGGAGAAACAGAAAGTAAAAGATCAACGTCATTAATTGCCTTACAAATGTTGCCTTTTCCTAACCACTGCTTCTCCTGGCATCCCTGGAGGGAAACTGGTATCTGCTGAAGGAGCCTGAAGTTCTACAGCGCGTCTGCGATGAGTGTCAGTCAGGAGGCTTAAGTCTGATTTGTTTGGGGTTTTGGAAACACAGTATTACTATACAGCCCAAAACTGGCCTTGAACACAAAATGTAATCCCGGATAACATCAAACTTGTTATGGGATTACAGGCATGTGCCATCAAGTCTGGCTTATTTTATTTGTTTTCTGAACTTTCCTTAGACTGCATATGATGTAATTTGTCTTGTTTTGTTTGTTTTATGAGACAGGGTTTCATGTGTAGCCTTGGCTGTCCTGTAACTTGTAGACCAGGCTGGCTTCAAATTCAGAGATCCACCTGCAGCTGCATTCTGAATGCTGGGATTAAAGGCATCTGTCATCACCGCCCAGACTGATGTCATATTTTTAGGTAAATATATACTCTAGAACAAAGATCACTATTGCCTAAAGTATATAAAGACCTATAAAATGGCACTTTCCTAGACTCTGTAAATCAAGTCACAAGTAAAATAGCATATCTTACTCTAAAAACAGAAATTTCAACAATAAAATAACTTTAAATACAGAATTATACATTTGACAAACTGATATTGCAATGGGCCATGGTCAGGAATATCTCCTGAGGTTTACTGACCATTTATAAACATAAGGTTCTCCAGGGTTTCACAGAATTAATTCTTACCTATTGCAGAAATGAGCTAATTTTTGGTGTACTGGTTGTGAACTAAAAAAACTTTTTGCAGAGTTCATACATCAAAATAGTTGTTTTTATTTTAAGTTTCATTTATATGTTTAGAAAGAAATAAAGGTTATAATAATAACGAGCGAGTTAAAGCGCACTACCTTAATTCTCAAAGGGTTGATCTCCGTATCTGCCGTACAGTTCATTGGCCCGTCAATGTCGTAATGAAGAATGTACAACAAAGTGTTATTGTTGTATTTGTAAGGCCACTGGAGATTTAGAATTGCCTTGCTGAATGAACTTGGACCATTGTTTCTCAGCTAACAAGGAAAAGAAAATGTAAGCACCTTGGACAATAATCAGTTCTACAATTCTACAATGTTAGAACTAGAAATCATATCAAAAATGGGACCTGAACAGCAGCAGTTGCTACTGATAGACTTCAAACATGACCACTGTACACGCAGGCCAAACAAATGCTTATCTCTCAACAGAAAGATCTATGAGGATGAAAATGTATAGAAAACTGTTAAAGAGTTACTGAATGGTGACTTAATAGCCTTAATAGAAGCAATAAAACTTTGCCTAATTACAGGCATTTCCAGTTTTTAGTCAGAACTTCAAAATTTCATGGGGCACACACAAGGGCTATTTCTTTTACTCAAGAGTTGATTTTGTGTTCTTTAAACAAATTCAGGTATTTGTCTATTAAAAATGAACTTACAAGGCTGCTGAGATGGCTCAGTGGGTAAGAGCACCCGACTGCTCTTCCGAAGGTCCAGAATTCAAATCCCAGCAACCACATGGTGGCTCACAACCATCCGTAACAAGATCTGACGCCCTCTTCTGGAGTGTCTGAAGACAGCTACAGTGTACTTACATATAGTAAATAAATAAATCTTAAAAAAAATTAATGCAGCCGGGCGTGGTGCACGCCTTTAAAAAAAAAAAAAAATGAACTTACAAATAGTACTTCTGGTACATGTTTACGCTATGCAAATTCCAAGTAAAGAGTATCTAGGATTGGTTTTAAAAGGTTTAGCCGCTCTCCCCATTGACCCCCTTCACTAGCTTTCTGTTAGGTCCGATGACTGCAAACCTCATAAATGTGCTGAACAATAGGTCCAACGTCTTCTTCAGTCTCAGGGTTTTCCTTGTACTCCCAATTTGGAATTGGAAGAAAGATATGATCTGGACTTGAAACTCTAACAATGACAAAAACAAACAAACAAACAAACAAACTACCATGAATATCAAACAGTGCAGTCAGTTCATTTTCCTAAGTATTCTATATTCAACTGAGTAAAATCAGAGCTAATTTTAAAAAGGCTTAAAGGAAAAGCTTACGAATGAACATATGCATGAAAACCACTGTTGCTAAATCAGCAGGCAACAGATGAACCAGTAAGCAAGTGTGGTGAAGGTTCGATCAACGCTCTTTAAGATTGCTGTTACCACGCCTTTTCAAAAGACCACCAGAAAGATACTTGGGACTCTGAGGGACATTCAGGGGATATCCCTACATCGTCCACTGCCTTGGTAAAGCAGCTAAGCTGGGGTGGCAGGGTGGCTGCCTGCAGAAAGTCAGAGTCCAGCAGCCACATTTCAGAAGCAAGCACAACGATGACGAGATACTCAGCTTGATATGCACCTTACCCTCTTATCTCCACAGCAGCCAAAACGGCAAGGTCAACCTTGTAAGATACAACCGGGCTTACGTTGTCAAAAGAATTAGAGCTGAAAGGTGAAGAAAAAAAAGAGAGAGAGAAACATGTTCAGGATTGGATTGGGCACATTTATCATCAAAGCTATGAAAGGAGAACCCGGGGGAACTAAAACTAAACAATTCAAAGCAAAATAGAAACTGAAGCCCTACAGATCGACCAATTATTTTAGTTACCTTTAATTCAAAGATGGAGAAAGGTTGTATTTCCTAATGTTTAGTTTTGTTTTATAAACTCAAATTGACAATAAAATCATTTGTATAACTAAATAGCGATTTAAGAATTCTATAATGCGGGCATGGAGAGCTGGCTCAGGGGTTAACGGCACTGGCTGATCTTCTAGAGGAGCAGGTTCCATTCCCAGCACCCACATGGCAGTTATACGTGGCAACTCCCAACTGTCTATATAGCTCCTGTTCCAGAGGATCCGACACCTTCATGCAGATACACATACAGGCAAAACCCCAACGTACGTAAAAAATTAAAACAATAAATAAATTTGTGAAAAATCCTATAATGCAGTACTGATGGCTTAATCTACATTATTCCAACTTTAAAGGGTGGTATGTGATATATTCGTGAAATAAAATAGTTATTTTATCCTACTGGAGTGTTTTCATACCTCTGGATTTTCAAGTCGAACTTCACCGAAGTATCCATCTCGGACTGCTGGTGCACGCTGAAACGAAGGCCAGCAAGCAGCTGAGAGGGAAGCGGTAACAACGGCGGTCAGTAGCTTCTTTAAATCAGAAACGTCAAATATGACATCCAAATAAAGAAGTGGGTTCTAAAGTAAACTTTCATGAGTTTGTTGTAAAACTGAACAAAAATAATGGCAATTGATTTTCCACTGAAGTCATAATGGAGGCTATTTAACAACTCTTAATTTTAATCACACCTCCCTATGTTAGTAACTGCCTTTCCAAAACGTATAATGTCTGTTGTTCCAGTGAAAGCAATGCACAACGGAGTGTAAGACTTGATACAGGAATCTGACAGCTGACTTGAGTTAGGAAGCCAGAGAGGAAGTAGAGTCTCCCTCTCACGCCACTCTCCGTCCCCTTCCCTCGGGATAACCTAAGGTCCAAGGCAGAAAACAACCAGCGACACATAAAAGATAGCAAGCTTCTTGGGGTTCGCATAATCGTATTTAAAAAGACACCTCTGTGTGGGCTGGACTCACATTACTACTACTACTACTTAGTAGTAGTAGTAGTAATGTGAGTCCAGCTACTTAGAAAAGCCAGAAACCACCAGACATGGTGGCACACACCTTTAGTCCCAGCTCTTGGGAGGGAGAGTCCAGCAGATCTGTGAGTTAGAGACCAGCCTGGTCTACAAGCAAGTTCCAGGACAGAAAAACACTGCCTTGAAAAAAAAAAAACAAAATAAAAAAAAGAAGAAAGAGAGAAAAACCAGGAACTGAAAGAGTCAAAGGCTAGAAAACCAGAGAGGACGGGAAATCACAAAGCTCCTCTCTAGGACACGTCTATCCAGGATGATGGCTGCCTGCCGATGAACGCGTAAGCATATGATGCTTAGACCATGGCAACAGATGTGCACATAACTGCCATTGGTGTGCCACGCCATGAATCTACTTGTTAATCGACACACGTACAGCCGTGTTTTCCTGAGTGTCAGTAACCACAATCCTGTTTCCTTCCTAGAGGCCTTGGGAAGAGCCTCCTTGGGAGCTTGGCTTCCTGATCTAAAGCTCTGTGTTCACTATCAGAAAGGGAGCCTGGTCCAATTAGGTTTTCTATGCAATAAGACTTCAGGTTAATGAAATAACAGCAGCTTATTGAAGAGTGACAGGCCTTTGTGTTTGTCAGTATGGCCTTTAAAGGCTCCACAGACACCCTGGCTCAATACACTAAAATTATCATTTTAGGCCATAGTTTAAATCATGTTTTTGTGTATTTACTACTTACTACTTAAGGCACTGTGAAGAGAAGTTTATGGAAGCGCATACAGCTCCACCTATAATTTTAGTATTCTTAGTTTAAAAAAAAAAACCAGAGCTCTACTAATAATTAAACTCTAAATCAAAACTAATTTAATGGTACCTCTCTGAGGGCGAGTGAACTGGCTCAGTGGGTAAAGGCACTCATTACCACCTGATCTGATGACCTGAGTTCAGTTCCCAGGTCTTATATGGTGGGAGGAGAGAATCAACTTCCAAAAGTTGTCCTCTGACCTCACCATAGCATGTGGTCAACTACATGCATGCATATGTAGGCATAATGCATGCACACACACACACACACACACACACACACACACACACACACACAGAGTAAATAAATAAAAAATTTAAATAAAAAAGTATATAAAATAAAATAAAGGTACAATCTAGAGCTGCCGTGGTGGTACACAGCAGCCTTGCAATGCAGCATTTAGGGGGCAGAGGCGGGAAGAACTCGAGTTTGTGGCTATGCTGAGCTTACAGAGGAAGATCCTATCTTAAAAGCACAAGCAAACAAAACAGGACCTCAGCATGGACCTCAGCGGTAGGGCATTTTCCAAGCATGCGCAAGGTACTGGCACACAAAACCAAACAGTAGTAACAATGAAAAACCCAGCTTAGTTTGAAGTTACTATAAACAAACCTAGACTTGAAAATCCCATAGTATTCTATTTACAGGGGGAAAAATCCATCGAATTCAAATGCCTTACTTGAGTCCCAGCCTTCATCGGGTTTCCAAGGTCGCACACCACCTGCCGGGTTTGGTTTTCTGTCTTAAATGCACAGGACAGTCTTGCTAAGGCCTTTGATAGACAAGAAAGAAATCGAGAGAGGAGTGGGATTGGGATGAAAAAAGAAATTAATAGTAGCCAAAAAAGCGGAAACTACAAAGTCCCTACCCCATATCCTGTAGGTATTTAAATTCCTCTTTCTATGAGGCAAATAAATCTATTTGAGTAAATAGAGAAAGAAGTCGGGGCTGTGGACCACTGCTGTATGTAAATGTAAAAGTGTTGGGCAGACCCCTGGAGGACTTTGAGTCTGGCTAGCAATGTGATGGGCAGGCTTAGAGACTAGATCTAGCTGACCTAGTTCTTTTCAGATGCGTCGCTGGCAAGGCTAATATAGTTCTATAATAACATATTATGCAAAGCATGAGGCCTGAAAGGAATTATGTATTAGACCCTATTGTTTAGCAATTTAGTCTTAGATCGAATGGCTAAGCTTGGGCTTCACTAAATATGGCCTGCCTCATTAATGTTAATAAAAGAACAGAGCCAGGAGTGCGCTGGGATTTTCAGAGAGACAGCTTGCTTGCTTACTTCGTTGTTCCGGACAACCCCGATGAAGTCGGCCTGTGGCGGAATGGAAACTATGAGCTCAGCTTCATAGGCGCCTTCCCCTTGATTCTGCGCCTTCACAGTCAGTGTCAGAGGGTTGTCGTCCCCAATATAGATCTTCTTTTGATCACTGCAAGTTAATTCAAATCCAACAGTGAAAAGAGACTCCATGGGGAGGGATCCAATCCGGAGGTAAGTCACGTGGCCGACAGCCTTCACTGTCTCGGGATAGGTTACAGCTTCTCCACAGCTCAACAGAAAACAGAAAATAGCACACTGGATGCAAGTCTAGTGCTCCACACTGTGTGACTGAATGGTGGTGGCTCTGTACACATACCACCAATGTCACATTACATCTGTGCGTGTACAAATTATTCTTTTGTCATAATTCTTACAACAGTCTTATCAAGTGGTAAGGACATTCCTCAGTTCAGAGCTTGTCCACAGTGAAGTGTATCAAGGCAATTAGTAGGACTCGTGGTACAACCAAACTGATGGCCATAAACCTGCCAAGCCAGGCCCCTAGTGAAAACACAGTGGATAATTTTTTTAACCACCATATTAGTTGCTTTATTGTGAAGAAAATTGTTTAATTCTCCTTTACTGTAAATAATTCTCCTTAGAAACATTAGCATTTTGAATAGGAAAGTGTGCTTTTCCACTTAAGTTTCTTATATTTTTTATATTTACAGTTTAGGGTACAACTTACCTATCTACAGAAACTTCCAGTTTAGGTTTACAGACATTGTCTTCACCACAGTCAAGTAGAATATGAGCCTTAAAGAAAAACATTTTATTATTTTTGACATGGATCCTAGAAATTTATTATTTTTGACATGGATTCTAGAAACTCATCTTTAAACATGTCAGTATAGGTAATCAAGAATAAGGGGGGAAAATTAGGTGAAATACAATTATTTAGAATTTTGTATTTCTCAAATTAGCTGTCAACATTTTGGAATAAAGTCTAGTACAGGAAATGAGGGATCCTGTTAAATATGCTCCTGGCTAACCTACACAAGCAGTGACAAGATAATCAGAGCTCCTCGTTAAGACATTGGCCTCTGCTGCTATCACAGAAACTGGCTGCAAATATTAAGTAGGGAGAAAAGGGCCAAAATAAGTTTAGCATGTACAAAATATTGGGAAAGAAGCTTTAAAAAAAAAGACAAAACAAAACAAACAAATAAACAAAAAATAATCAACCAAACAACCAAAATCATTAATTAATTAATTAAACCAGAAGAAAACATAAAAAAAAAATCTAAACTTGATCTTCCTGGCTCTGGCCAAAGGGATGTGCTATGAAGAACACACAGAAAAACCCTCAAAAGAGAAGCAATGCAAGAAAAGAGATGTTGGGGGCTGGTGAGATGGCTCAGTGGTTAAGAGCACCGACTGCTCTTTCAAAGGTCCTGAGTTCAAATCCCAGCAACCACATGGTGGCTCACAACCATCCATAAGGAGATCTGATGCCCTCTTCTGGAGTGTCTGAAGACAGCTACAGTGTACTTACATATAATAAATAAATATTTTAAAAAAAAAAAAAGAAAAAAAAGAAAAAAGAAAAGAGATGTTGGTAGAATACACAGAAGGAACAAAAGCATGAAGGAAAGAAGGGAAATAAAGGCAAGGTCATTCTTGGCTTATTTGTTGCTATTTTAGTGAGAGCTTATCTCAAAAAAAATAGTAACAATAATGATAAAGATTCCTAAAATAATTCTAAAACTATAAAGAAAAATAGTCATAACCCATACATCAAAATCCATACTATAAGGCACAGATAAAAAATTATTTCTAAAGAAAGGACCACATTAAAGCACACATACTAAGAAGCTCAGATATAAAATTTACAACTGTACAACATCCATTCACCCCAATAACAACTCGGAATAAAGGCACAAGTCCTTTGCTAGTGGATAGTAAAACATGGCAGATACACTAAATTATCAAGGTACAAAACAAAATATGTTTGTTAAAGTAACATAAACTACATATGAACTTTTAAAAATATTTCAATTTGCTTTCTATGTTGTCATATTACAATAATCAAATTATACTCCCAGAAATAAATACTGCTCATGAGGTCTTAGAAAGGAAGTCAAAGAAGAACTGACGACCTAGATTATGCTAATGAACTCTGAGAGACCAAGCCCTATGGACATGTAATAAAATTCAAGGAAGATATAGAAAACAATATTTAAAGAGAGATATTGTGCAAAGGGCTTTGCAAAATTACCAAACTGTTTGATATTTTGTGTTGCCTTATGAAAAGCATTACTTGTGGTGTGCCGGGAGCTCTGAGTGTATGTATCACGAGCAGAAGTAGTACTGGGTGAAAGCTTACTGTTTGATGTGGGCAAAGCCGCGTGAAGGAGCGATGCACCAGACCCACAGGAATGGCAAAGCCTTCCCCATACAGTGCAGGCTCAGAACTGGCAACGCTTTCCTCTTGTCTCAGTGCAAATGTTGGCAGTGTGTGCAAAACCTAGCAATTGCATCTTCTTCTTCCCAGATGTTTACCTGTTAAGACTGCTCACCCACAGAGACCACCTACAAGACTAGCTAACCCTTCCCCCTGGGTTGTACACAGCAAACACACTGAGGCTCCCAGATGCTGTGTGATAGTTGGTACTCCTCCATCAGAGTGCACATAACCCACCTGACCCCAGCTTGTCAGTACATGTGTGTTTGTTTGTCCTTCATCCTTCCATCGCCCCCAGTCAGGTTTCCAAGACCAAGCCGGCTGGACTTGGCAATTACTTATATAAGATATATACATAAAACTGCATATGCATTATATATGTGTGTGTGTGTGTGTGTGTGTGTGTATACTTATAACACACACCACAAAATGTACACCCAAGATGTAAGTACTAAAAACTGCATGTAAATAAATGGGCCTTTTGTTATTTCCCTTAAATCATTTTACTATTATCTATATACAAAATATGGCCCAGTCTTTCAATGCATATAACTACTGAATAGATTTAAAGATCTCAGACCTAAATATTCTGATTACTCCCCCTTTGATTTCTTAAATATCTACCAACACTGTAAAAACAATCCCTTATGATACTTAAGAACACAAGCCTTAACAAAAGATCAAAGGACAACGTAAGAAATAACTTGGGGCATGCATTACCTGCCGACTGACATTGGCCGGAGTGAACTGGTTCAGGATGGGCTGCAAGCCTGTGGCATCAGCAGCCATTCTCTGGTCCAACCGATACTCCATAAAAATGGTGATGGGAGTGAGCTTGTCTCTAAATTCAGATTCATCCTGAAACAAAAGAGCTTCAGGTTAAAGGAGCATCCACCTAAACTGGAGAAATCCACAACCAGGAGAACCACAAAAGCAGCTGAATTCACCACAGAATGTTCCGTGACAACATCTGAAAAACCGTGTTAACAAAGTAAAACTCACATGGTTGTTCGGTAAGAACTATTCATCAGGTTTAGTTTTATAATGTAACATTTGACTCACCAAAACAAAAACAAAAACACAGCTAATGAAGAAACCACACGTATTTAACAGTCTGCTAAGAGCTGAGCTCTGCCAATTATGTAGAGGTGTAATACTTCAGATAATGAGCCAGAGTTGTTACTGAACAGTATTAGTCCTTTTTAATAACTCTTTGCTATAAATCTCTGCATCTGACTTACTTTTGTCATTGCTAGCTAAAACTATTGGAGTCCATCAGAAAACCTGGTGGATCTCTTCTCTCCAGCAAGCAAAGAATGGGATAAAGATCTAAATCCTGTAGAAGATGTTAAGGATGACATCTGAACCTTACAGCAGAGATTCTTTTGTAGCCCACCTACTCAATAACCCACCAGCCTCCATTTATCCTGTGTCCGTAAAAACATACACACCACAGCCCAGAGTCTGTGCTTCAGAGGAGGAGGCCTCCAGCCATAGTCACTCACATTCCTTGAATAAATTCTTCTCTTGTCTTCCTTAAAGTGAGGCTGTTATTTTATGCCAACATGGTAAAAGGAACACTCAGGCAGGCAGCTACTCAACACAGTAATCAGAAAAATATTAATGTGGCTTTAAGCTGGCTAACCTTTCAACCTGTGCTTCCCTTCCCAGTGTAAGGGCTGCTGAAACTTCAGTTCGCCTGTCCCTGCCTGCTCTGTTGAAACCACTGTTTTCAAGATTGTCTAGAAATCTCTTGTGGTCGGTCACTCTTTCCTGATGGCCAGTATTTACACGCCCATCTTGCCGGTGCCACTTTTTATAGAGATCTAACAGTGCATGTATTACTGAACAGTGCATCCCTCTCTTTTGTTTTTTTGTTTTGTATAACTGGGAATGAGCTCATACATAACTGCTGATTTTCTTCCCATTTAACAGTTTAAACCTCATCCATGCTGTTCCATATATACAAGATTTAACATTACTGCTGGTAATATGTTATAACAGTTTATCCATTCTTCTGTCAAAGATTACTTGTGGTTTCCCAGTTTGTTTTTGTTATTACAAAATTTTGTTGCAGTGATGATTCTACTTAAATAGTCACAAAATTCACCAGTTCTTATTTATTTTCCAAAACCTTCATAGCAACTAAAGGATCATCAGCAAGGAATGAGCCATCACACCTGGACTAGTTAACAAACAGACTTGAATTAAATTTAAACTCGGATTTGTTCACAGTCCTGACTGCCTCTAAAATAAATCCTCAGTGGTTCATCAGATCACAGGCTTTCTTTTTCTTTTCTTTTCTTTTTTTTTTCCTGCAAACTGCAAGAGGTTTTTTTTTCTTTATTTACATTACAAATGCTATCCCAAAAGTTCCCTAT
>NC_034592.1:69202149-69208187 GCF_900095145.1 Mus pahari | reverse complement strand
TGGTACTGGTACAGCAACAGACAAGTAGATCAATGGAATACAATTGAAGATCCAGAAATGAATCCACACACCTATGGTCACTTGATTTTTGACAAGGGGGCTAAAACCATCCAGTGGAAAAAAAGACAGCATTTTCAACAAATAGTGCTGGCACAACTGGCGGCTATCATGTAGAAGAATGAGAATCAATCCATTCTTATCTCCTTGTACAAAACTCAAGTCTAAGGCTTTCTTTTTCTGCAGCTACATAAAATGGTCTTGCTTTTTTTCCCCTTCTTTATTCATGTAGAAAGTTCTCCTTCTAAATTCTCAATGTTAGTCCAGCCTAGGAAGAATTCACCTTGGCCTACTTATTGATTTGGTAACTTGACATATATCAAGCTTCACAGAACATTAGAAAATTTCCAGTTTTACTATTCTTTTGAAGAATAGAGAATAATAAAGTATCAGAAATGACACATTCCTAAATTATAATAGTGAATAAAAATCATCTAGGCCTTACGTTCCTATCTGTAAAGTTTTGTTGTTGCTGTTGTTGTTGTTGTTTTTTAAAAAACTGGGGACTTAGTATGTGGAGGCAGGAGGATCATGAATCCAAGGAGCTACAAAGTATGGTTCAAGGCCAACCTAGAGAACAGGTAACACTGCCTCCAAAAAGAAACAAAGCTAATTCCAGCACCTTTCCATTTTAGAAGTATCTATATATAATCCCATATGAGCGATCCTATAGCTATTGGGTTTTTGTGTCTCCTTATGGCAGGTGTGTTATGTATGTCTAAGAATTATGATTTTTTTAATTCAAGTTTTCCTATATATTGATTAGTTAAGAAATTTTATAATTTAAGTCTAAATTTTATCTATTCTTATATCCCTTTTTATTACAAATTTTATGTAAATTCTGGTTCATTTTGTTAAATTTGTCAGACATTCCATGTAAATTAGATAGCATTTAAAGTAGACATTCTCTCTATACTCTACTCCTATGATAGTCCATTGATAATTTGATTTAAGTAATTCTCCTTACCTAAAAATCACATTCTCTGTCTTTTTCCAATCAATTTTTCAACTTACTTTTTTTTAAAGATTTTGATTGATTGATTGACTTAATGTGAGTACACTGTTGCTGTCCTCAGACACACCAGAAGAGGGCATCAGATCCCATTACAGATGCTTGCAAGCCACCATGTGGTTGCTGGGATTTGAACTCAGGACCTCTGGCAGAGCAGTCAGTGCTCTTAACCGCTGAGCCATCACTCCAGCCCTCAACTTACTTTTCTATTACTGATTCCTAAAGTGGTTTGGAGTTTAGGTATCCTCCACAGGTCTACATGGTTAAGGCTTACCGAAACTGGGGTGACAAAAGCTTTAAGAAAGCCTAGGAGCTGGAGAGATGGCTCAGAGGTTAAGAGCACTGGCTGCTCTTCCAGCAGACCTGGGTTCAATTCTCAGCACCCACATGGCAGCTCACAATCATCTGTAACTCCATTTCCAGGGGATCTAATGTCTTCTGACCACCACGGGCACCAGGCATGAATATGGTACATAGTTTTACATGCAGGCAAAACAGTGATACAAATAGTTCTAAAAGAAAGCATAATAGACAGTCTTTTTTCTTTTTTTTTTTAAAGATTTATTTATTTATTATATGTAAGTATACTGTAGCTGACTTCAGACACTCCAGAAGAGGGCATCAGATCTTGTTACAGATAGTTGTGAGCCACCATATGGTTGCTGGGATTTGAACTCGGGACCTTTGGAAGAGCAGTCGGGTGCTCTTACCCACTGAGCCATCTCACCAGACCATATACAGTCTTAATATCTGAGATATGCCTTTAAAGAGATGGACAGACAGACAGACAGACAGACAGATAGATAGGGATAGATACCAGGCACATACATGATACACATACATACATACATACACACAAGTAAAACAAACAAACAGTTCCTACTTTGACTGACATCACCTGGCTGGACTACTCCTGTGCAAGGGCCCTGTACCCTCACGCTAGAGTCCAGATTTATCTCTGTGCCAGGAACCCTTCATGTTACACAAGGATCAAACAAGTCTCAAGCTACAAAAGACTTCAATTAAATCTCAGCCCTCTACAGTTAAACCCATCCCTGCAACAGGCTCCATCTCTCGCCTCAAACTAGACTCACACAGAGATTTACAACTCAGATTTTAAACTTAGCCACTGACAATGTGTAGTGGATTGCTTACTTTTTGGAAACCAGAGAATTTTGCAGACTTGAGAGTCCAGCAATATTTCCAGAAATAAGCTTTTTCGGAACTTATTCAGTTAACACTGTATCCTCTTCGAACATCCATCTGACAGGAATAAACTCTACCTCCCATATTGGCTTTGACACTGGAAAAGCCAGTTTTCTCAGGTGTATTTCTCTGAGCTTTTCATTTTAACTAAACACCAATTTACAGGTAGGAAAAAAATAACATACATGAAAGGGGGAGGGGGAGTAACTACAAGGAAAAGTTAATGGTGCAGAAAGTGTCTTACCCGAAGATAGGCGACCAGTTCCTCACACTGCATCTGTCCCCCCCTGAAAACAGTCATGGTCTTAGAGTGGCCCGGGGACCTGTTATGGAGAAACAGTGCTCGTCGGATGGCTCCCTTCTGCTTGAGTTTATCCAAAAGAAGCTCCACCTGGAAGTCTATACAAACCACAGCATTATAACCAACACATTCCCGGCGGGCACACTACTGTCCTAGCAATCTAGACTTCCTACAGGCAGAGGTACTCATTTCTGAAAAGCAACTTCCTTCTCTTTTTATTTAAATGCCTAAGCACTATGGTGAGACAGCAACACATAAACTCCAGAAACTAATAACTAAATAATTCACTTGTCCCCCCAAAAATGTCATATGCAATTACAATGACAGTAATGAAGCCAAGCTATCCGAGGGGAAAAAGCTGCTTTTAATTTAAGCTAAGCAAGATGTCCATGAACTGAAATAGAAGTAAATTAAGATTTTTCCCACTGGGTGAGGGGAGCAGGCTGCTGGTAGAATGCATGAGACCCTGGGTTCCATCCCCCTTACAGTATATACAAGTGTATACAAGCATACACTACACACACACACACACACACACACACACGATTTTGTTAAGTGTTGATTAACGTGCATCCACATCATTACATTGAGTATTACAAACAGTTTATATCACTTGCAATGGTGTTTCCAATGAAGCTGCCCTTTAATGTGACAACTGAATATATCCCTCCTTCAGCATATGACCAAAGAGAATATAATGGGTAACAAATCATTTAAAATGAATATTCAGGCAATTGTTACAATTACTGCCTCCTAATATTTATCTCATTAAGAAGTTGCTTAAAAGGAACTTATAGTGCAAATTTTTAAAACCTCAAGTCTCTTTGTCTATTTCTTTAAGTGTTTAATCTTGAATGCAGGTGTATCCCCCTTCTGGTCTCCATGGCTACATCCTCTCCTTGCAGCTCCTCAGACAAAGTGAGCTCACTCCTCCACAGACTTAACAGTCCTAGGGGCATCCCTCTGCTCTCTCATTCCCTTGTGGTCTCCACATAAATCTGATCTTGCAGTGAGGTCCTGCTTGCCATCCTGTGCACATTCACACTGAGAGCAGCTCCTTTGGCATTCCTCTCCTGCCTGCTCCTACTCACTAGCAGAAGTCACCGTCCACTCAACTGGCAAGCCTTGCTCTCAGACCACATCAATCATTTCATCCCAGAAGGAATGGTGTCGGCGCCACAGATGAAACACAGCAACCCAAAGGTTACGCCCTTTCCAAGGCAAGGGAAGGCCTTCCCCAGCTCTCAGTAGAGCACAGACTCATAAACAATGACACTTCCCCTGGGCCCCATTTACCTCCTATCATTAACCACTCAACATCCTCAATGCTGCCTCCTATTTACCATTCTTATGCTCAGTGTCCAGCAACAACAAAATACTGCCTCTGAGCTGACCTACCAGCTGCCAAAGGAAATAAATTGTATATAATTATTTAATCTTAAATGTCTTCAAGCATAAACACTCAGGTTAAAGTGATAAGAGCTCCCTGCATAACTGACTGCATTGTGTGCCCTGAAGCTGCTGACCCAGCACAGGCAGATACTCACTGAGCTTCCGAGGAAGGGTTCCCTTGCCATCCGCCTTTAAGCAGAATCTGACATTAAAACTGTAAGAAAAATGTTTGCAAATGTAAATTCTGTAATCTAGTTTAGGCATATTACTGAAAACTGAACATCACGCAAATCTCACATTTCTAATGTAACTCCCCCTTCCTATTCGGGGTGGTGGGAGATGGTTCTAGCAACCAGCCATTCACTCCCCAACACTAAATCAGCAGGTCACGAGGGCTCTGACATAACACGGTGTTGTGTCTGTAGACAGTTGACATCCTCCAACTTTAGGTCACCCACCCACAACACCCACAGCATAGTTATAACATTTAATACAGTGCAAATACTATGTGAATATCTGCTGTATTGCATTTTTAAGGAATGACAAGAAAAAAGTCTGTACATCTCCAGAACTGACACAATTTTTATTGTATATTTCTCGCCATGATTTATTGGGCTGACAAATGCAGAGAACAGATAGTAGAGTCTGCATTACAAAAAAATTCATCTTTCTTTATGTTCTAATATTCTTCTAATATTTATCTATGTATTGTGTGTTTGTATGTACATGTATGTACATATGCAAAGAGGAGCTCGCTTATGTGCACATACATGAAATATGATGCAAAATATATTTGTCACTCTGTACAAATATCACGATTTGTACAGATCACTATTAGAAGAGCCCAGGCCCCTCTGTCAAATGGGGTTGTGTCTGCATACACTGCTCTAGGTATCCCACCAGAAGCCCTCTAATGTTGACTATATTAGCAGCACTTACGCAGCACCCACAGGAAAGGTGAGAGCAGACAAGAGCAGTAAAAATGTCAGCTAAACCCTAAACAGCCTGGTTGCCAACCATCCACATAGCCAGTCTTACATACTATACTGCTTAGCATAATTCAGTGGAGGATGAGAACTGCAAACTTTCAATGTCTGTAGCAATCATTCAAGAAAGCCAGGAAAATGCCCTTCTCAGACTCATTTCAAATAAAGTTTTCCTATCTATGCATGGTTCGCGTCAGACCTGTAAGTCCTATCTGACCTTCTGTAAAGGGCCATGTACAGGGTTCCTCGGGACAAGCTGCTCTCATTATACGTGAGTCAAGACTCCTTATTAGTTGAGTTTTATATTTTTTTGGACATACATGAAAATGTTTGTTTTTAAAATAACATGAATCAATGTAAATAAAAGATAACTATAGTACAGCTAAATGAAAATATAGCAAAACTCATGGAAATTTCATATTTAAGATAAAAAAGAAATTATGATACAGAGAACTAACACACTAGATTTATGAAAAATAGACTCTTGTGTGTGCATGTGTGTATGTGTAACAAGCAAAAGACAAAATAGAGAAAAATAATTTTTGTAATATTATTCACATATATGTAGTCTGAGAAAAAACACATCCTGTTATAAACTTAAATTTTCAGAAGTGCCTATTTATAATTAAAATTAAAATGTTTTGAAGTCTGTTTACCTTTTTCTTCTTCTTGAATACATTTTTGACCAAATATAGTACATTAAAATCTTTCTTATACTGTTATAAACTATTTCTGGAACTTTCTACATAGCTTCCTTGAAAGTGTACCTTCTATAACCTTATCTGTAACATGGATATAGACTGCATTCATAGAAACTGCCTGGGTTTCTTCTTTCAGCCAAGCCAGCTAACCTAGTGTTGCCTGTACAATGGCTGAACTATTAATCATCACAACTACTAAACAAAGATCCTTACCAGGAAACCTTGAGAGCTGTCCCAGGCAACGGGCAGATCTTATTGTCTTGATTTAAAATGCTAGGGTACACTTCAAGGCCAGCATTCACGGTGACAACGGGTCTGGCTCTAGTTTTAAATGAGAGAGAGAGAGAGAGAGAGAGAGAGAGAGAGAGAGAGAGAGAGAGAGA
>NC_034592.1:69189608-69202069 GCF_900095145.1 Mus pahari | reverse complement strand
GGAGAGGGGAGGGGAGGGGAGGGGGAGGGGAGGGGGAAAAGGAGAAAAAGGTTATTTAAAAATAAATTGATTAAATTCTCATTCACTCCATACGCAATTCAATGCCCATTACTATTGGTAATAGCAATGACAATCGTACTAGCCTAGATGTAAACATAAGATGCCTGACTGTCTCATTTTACCCACAACTGATCTAATTCAGTCCTGCATCTTGGCAAATGTTCAATTCCAGGCAAGTGAGACAATCAATCAATCAGCCTACCTGAGTTCAGCACAATAAAGCACAACTGTTAGTAGCTATAGGACATCCAGCTAATTAGAGGGAACACAGGGTGGAATGTGTGTATCATAAACCCATCTGTGCTGACAGGCATATATATTGGAAAGGAGAACAGATCTGGCAATGCAGGCAGAATACCTACAGATCATACTTGAGGCAGACGTGACTTCTTAATGATGAGAATATTTACAGTACAGCATACACATGCTTATTTTATACTCTTTAAATATTTGTTTTTATTATTTAAATTTTGTGCATTTGGAGTGGAATATGGGTGGAAGTGAACACAGATGCCTGCAGAAGCCAGAAAAAAATATCAGATTCTGGGGAGATGGAGTTACAGGCCTGACATAGATGCTAGGAACTGAACTTGGGTCCTCTGCAAGAACAAACAGTACATGCTCCTAACTCCATTCTTAACTGTTAGGCCACCTCTCCAACTCATTTTCGCCCTTTAAATTTCTTACATACTTACCTCATACAAGCGTTTACTAATTTTATGAAAATTTATGAATTATATTAATTATTAACAATAATTATAAAACTAAAACAATAAACTAAAATATATCTGAGTAGCCCCACATAGTGAAAATCCAAACAATAAAATACTATAGAGTCTCAAAGCTACAGCGTTTTGAGTACCAACAAGATGATCAAAAATGTTTTGGACTATTTCAAGTTTTGGACTTTTAGATTAGAAACGTTTCATGCTTAACTGAGTCCCTGCAAATACTTGAAAACCTATAAAACTCCAAAATCTGAAGCACTTCTGGTCCCAAGCATTTCAAATGATGAATATTCAACTTGAGACTACATTTTTGCAAAGTTCAGATGCACAAGTCAGTTTTATATTCAAGAACAATGGGGTCAGGTCAATGAGGCTGCTTCGAATGATAAGTCTGTAAGGGTTTTTGTTATTGGTTATCTGTTGTGGTTTCAGGGGGTTGTTTGTTTGTTTGTTGTGGTTTTCAAGACACGGTCTCTCTGTGTAACAGACCTGCTTAGCCTGGACTGGCTATGTACACAGGCTGGCCTCAAACTCATGGAGACCTCCCTATCTCTGCCTTCACAGACAGCACTGGGATTAAAGGTGTGCACCACTACATCTGGCTGGGTCTGTAAGTTATGATCTCCGTGGCTATGATGAAGTTGATGGATCACAGAGCCTTACGTGGCTCCAATGGAAACTCTCTTGCCAAGTTTAGCCTGTAAAAGTGCAAGAACCTCAACCGATTCAAAAGGTCAGTGGTGTTCTGAGGCAGAGGAAGTGATGACCCATAGAACTGAGAGCACGTATACAGCTAAAAAATGAGAATTTGTATACCATGCTCTAGTTTAAATAAAAGAGTTCTGATGTTTATGACATACCACCTTTATAGTCATGTAATACTGAGGCACAAGTACCAACTTAGTTTCACTGCTTCTTCTATGAAAATGTAAACCTTTATCATTTTAAATCCATTGGGGGCGGGCAACAGAGGGCCCAAGTCCAGTGTTTTGTGTACACGAGGCAAGGATACTCCCAGCTACCACCCATACATTTTAGGAGTGACTAAAAATGTAGGACAATGTCTTCACACAAAATGTAAAGGCTAATGAGGGAAAATTCTGAATAGTCTTTAAAAAATATTTTTAAAAAAACTATAGCTCTCTATTCTTTGAGAGTTTCTTGAATATATAATATGCACAGCAAAGCTTGAATAGAATAATTTTGTCACTACAAGAAAATCAAACTGAAATTCAAATAAATACTTAAATTAAAATTTTTTCAAACAATTTAAAATATTCCTGTATTAAAGAATATGCAACATACCTGTATAAGACAGCTCGATCCACACCAAAAGCTCCTACAACTAAGTCTTGAGAGACAGAAAAACATATTAATAATAATAATGATTTTTAAAATATGCATTATTCAATGTCATGTTTACTACTCCTGGGTTTTATTCTCAAAGCCAAGAAGTTTTAAGATAATATGCACAAGGCAAAACTATTTCAAAACAGTGAGCAAACTCTCATCCTCAGTTAGACTCTCCTTCAGCTAACCAAGAACATTTTAGAGGCTAGAGAGGTGCTTTGGTGCTTACAAGCACTGGACACAGTGGTGCAAGTGGCTCTAATCCTACCATGCCCCTACTTGGAAATGAGACTCTCCAGAAGTTCCCAAGGCAGTGAAGCCACAGCAGCACACATATCCTGTCTCAAATATGGAGGAAAACCAAGAGTCAGCCAGGAGATGCTCCACACTCATCCTCCAACCTCCTCATGCACCACAGTCAGACACACCTAAGTCAAATACCACCACACCTTGACACCACCCCACACAAACACACACACAGACACACACACGAGTGGGTGCCTTTGAAGTAACAGAAATAGAATTTTGTCCTGAGGAAATGTGTAGAGGCACACAACAACAACAATAACAACAACAAATATATATATATATATATATATATATATATATATATATATATATATATATATATATAAAAGGTAAAATAAGATACAATGGTTATTTGTTAGAATGGGAAATATGAAATTCATGTTTTAGAAAAATAAATGTTTCAAAGGAATAAAATACATAATGAAAAGTATTGTGTGTATATATATATATATATATATACACAATACACACATACACACACACACATATATATATATACATATATATATACATACATATGTATGTGTATATGATGGAATTAAACTTTGATCTGCAGGAAGAGCAGCCAGTGTTCTCTAACTGCAGCACTCTCTCTTCAATCATATACATATATATGTATGTATATATACACATACATATACATACATATATACATATACATACATATATACATATACATACATACATATATCTGCAGTTAGAGAACACTGGCTGCTCTTCCTGTAGATCAAACTTGACTCTGCCTTTCCAGGGCTAGGATTAAAGGCTTTCTCTTAGCACCTGGCTTAGGATACTTTGTTTGTTTGTTTGTTTGTTTGAGATAGGGTCTTATGCAAAGTAGGTTTTCCTCAAACTCTATGTAGCTGAAAAAGGCCTTGGCCTCCTGAATTTTCCACCATGCCTAATTTGATGCAGAGCTAGGGATCAATCCTGTGGTTTTTGTGCATTCTAGGCAAGCACTCTACAAAGTAAGCTATAATCCACAGCCCTTCTAAAACTGTTCTCAAGAGTAAAATTGTTGGGAAGCTGAAAAGATAGCTTAATGGTTCCGAGTATTGACTGCTCTTCTAGAGGATCCTGGTTATATATGCACATATATATAGGTATAGATATATGTATGTATATATATGTATGATTGAAGAGATAGCGCTGCAGTTAGAGAACACTGGCTGCTCTTCCTGCAGATCAAAGTTTAATTTCATCATCCACAAAGTGACTCACAACTGTCTGTAACTACAGTTCATGGGGTGTGACACCCTCTTCTGCCCTCTGTAGGCACTGAACACATGATGCACAAACATATATACAAGTAAAACACCCATTCATATAAAATAATAAAAACCTATACATTTATACATGCATAATATATATGTATATTCATATAAATGAATGAATGAATGAATGAATGAATGAATGAATGAATGAATGAATGAATGATCTGGGCATGGTGTTGCACACCTGTAATCACAGCCACTCAAAAGGCAATAGCAGGAAGATTATGAGTTCCAGGACAAGCTGGGGTACATTAAAAAAAGAAAAAAACGTGCCTCAAACAATCACAAAGTATAAGTGCACCAGGGAACTATGCAGATCCATTTGGTGGCATTAAGCTTTGTAGTGCACACACTGAACTCATAACAAAGCTCTGCAATAATGCCAGCTCACAGACAAACCTCATGTCTCATTTCTAAAGCATGGCACCAAGCTAAGACCCAGAATCCAGAGCAGCTAGTTCAACAACAGATACTATCTGGGTCTTCACAATTTTACTTCAAGGAAAGGATCAATTTTGATCCTAGAGCCACTATAATACTCAAAAGATGTAGAAATCTAAGCTGATGGTCTCACTCTGAAACCTTGGGCAAGTTACCCTTTTTCAGTTACTTTCACATCTACAAAATGGCCTTATAGTGACCTCAATTAACTAAATTCCACAACACTGCTGTTGGGAAAATTCAGTGAAATGGTACTTGTTTTGTTTTGTTACAGATCAGAGTGATTAGTCCAGGCTAGGCAGATGGCTCTGTGGGTAAAGTTCCTACTGTGCAAAGCATGAGGATTTGAGTTTGTATTTCCCCAACACTCAAGCCAGATTCGGTGCTATGCACCTGTAATCCTGGCATGGGACGAGGGCAAGAGACAGCAGGGTCTCTAGGCTTGCTCAACCAGCATAGGCAAATTTATGAGCTCCAGTGACGGACCTTGTCTCAAAACATAAGGTGTTAGAGGCAAACCAAAGACATGACCTTTGGCCTCCATGTGCAAGTGCATTCAATGTATACACACACACACACACACACACACACACACACACACACACAGTGATTGCACCAGCTCATAAAAATACTAGCTCCTTAAAAACAAAAGGCAATAGATGCCATTTTAAAAACTTGGAACGTGCATTTGGCTTTCTGTTTCATATTGTACACTCCCATCAAAAGAGCTGTTTAAAGTCTTCATCAGTGTTTAAACATTAAATGGGATGATGGACAAGAAAAGAATAATGAACACTTTGGGGATGAAAAGCCCAGAGTCACACAGAAAAGTACCTGGATATCCATTTCTGTCTACATCTGTAGCTCCCTTCATTGAATAGCCAAAGCTTGGAGGCATGCTCTGAGCAGCCCACTGCCCCTCGAGGATTTGAGATGGCACTGAATTCAAGCCTGTGGATCTTCCATTGAAGATATAAACAAGTCCCTTTTTATCTTCACCACCATATGGAGCAGCAATTGCAATATCTGTGAACAAGAGGGAACAGAGTGGAAAAGATAAAGAGAAGAGGAATAGTGAATTAGGAAAGTAGGCAGGGATGGCCGGAAGACATTCTTGGTATTAACACTCTTCATACAATTCATCTGTTAGGTTAACTGTTGAGCTGAAGTTCTGCAGAACAGCAGTCTAGGCTGTAACAGGGGAATGAGCCTGTAATCCCAACACTCAAGAGACTAACCCAGAAGGATTCTGAGTTCAAGGTCAGCCTGGGCTCCAGAGCGAGACTCTCTGAAGATGACAGAAAACAAAAGGGGAAACTACTTCAAAGAGATTCAAGGAAAACTATGCAGCAGTGACATTAATCTAGAGGCAGGTGCCCTGGGTCTGACCTTGGACAAGAGACTTCAGATTTCTGAATCTAAAATGCTTCATCTTACATTACAGATGTGGATGAGGACACATGAACACTCTCATCTTAAGTTCATTTTGATGCTTTTGACCCCTCCTTCTAATTCATTTGTGAGTTTTATCTTATAGAATGAAAATCTAGTTCATAATTTTCATTCTGTTCAATTTATACTGAAACAACATAAGTATAAAATTTTTAATTCTCTAAAGCAACTATGTGACACTAAATGGTCATGGTGACTTGAAGATAAATATGACAATTCCTCCTTCCTCTTCGACTTATAATGGCCCCTTGGTACCAGCCACATCAAGTTGCTTTGATGTCCTTACTTAACAACCTTATGCCTCCTCAGTGACATCTCCTGACATCTTAAACATGCCTGGATTCCACATTCTTTATGTGAGACCATCATACCTGGAAATATCTCAAACACCACAGTAATTGCATTCTAGTAGTCTTTAAAAAAGAATTATTTCCTACCTATACACACCCTATTGCATGCTGGGTTCCTCAAGAATGTGTGTGGGTGGTTACCTCTCTTTTGTTTGTTTTTGTTTTGTTTTGTTTTGTTGGAGACAAGGTTTCTCTATGTACAAGCTCCCTCGGTAGACCAGGCTGGCCTCGAACTCAGAAATCCGCCTGCCTCTGCCTCCCAGTGCTGGGATTAAAGGCGTGTGCCACCACCGCCTGACTAAGGGGGTGTGTAGGTGATCAGCCTCTTTGTTTCTTGCTGTTTTGCATTGCTTGAGACTACATAGCTTTGGCTGGCCTGGAACACACTCTGAAGAGCACGCTGGCCTCAGATTCATAGAGATCTGCTTACCTCTCCCTCCAGAACGCTTGACTTAAAGGTGTGCACCATCACACCAGCTTCGACAAGCCTCTGATTGTCAGCGCCTAGAAGACTATCTGGTAGCCACAAGCCCTGAGAATATGTCATTCTTTGAAAATATGTGTTTGTATCATATAAAGAAGTCCTTTTAACCCTATGTTTTAAAAAGATAATTCAAACTGACATATGCATTAAGAAAATACTGATTGGGATTAGAGAGGTGGCTCAGCGGTTAAGAGCACTGACTGCTCTTCCAGAGGTCCTGAGTTCAAATCCCAGCAACCACATGGTGGCTAACAACCCTCTGTATTGGGATCCAACACCCCCTTCTGGTGTCTCTGAAGACAGCTACATTATATTCTGGTGTATCTGGTGTATACCTATACATAAAATTAATTAATTAAAAAAGAAAATATTGATTAATTTCCCAGCAAAAGATGGCTCTAGTCTATGAGGCTATTTAGTATGAACTGCCTCTTTCTAACCTCGTCAGTATTGCATACACAGTTTCTGTCTCCCTCTCGGCTGCTGTCCAGAGCCGCCGCATGCACTGTCGTGAACTCACTTCCTCCCTGGATTGCACTACTGTTCTCTTTAGGTTTTAACCCTTCCCTCTGTTTTGTTTTGTTAGGCAATAATGACAAAAACTGCACAAAATTACCCCAGAGTCTACATAACAATACGAGACCTAACTTACTGTTTCCTTTTCTACATCCATTTTGCTGTGATTTGACTGTGAAGTGTCCTGTCCCTCACCCCATAGACTCCTGTGTTTAAACACTTGGTGGCCAGCTAGTGGCGCTGACCTGGAGAGCTGTGGGACATCACAGAGGTGGACCCTGACTGGGGAAGTGGATGAGTATTTCAGGGAGAGGGAGCAGGCCGTGAGGCCTTATCACGTGGCCTCACTTCCCATTTGTGCTCTGCACTCTGCCGATAGACACAAGACACCAGGTACTTATGCTTCTGCTGCCATTGCTGTCAGACTATGAGCCAAAGAAAACCCTTCTTCCTGTGGTGGTTTAAATGTGCTTGGCCCAGGGGGTGGCACTATTTGGAGGTGTGGCCTTGATGGAGGAGGTGTGTCCCTGTGGGAATGGGCTGTAAGACCATGTGGGAAACAGTCTTCTAGCAGGCCTCAGATGAAAATGGAGAAGTCTCAGGTCCTCCTGCACCATGTCTGCCTGGATGCTGCCATGCTCCCACCTTGAAGATGATGATGATAATGGCCTGAACCTCTAAACCAGTAAGCCAGCCTCAGCTAAATGTTGTCCTTATAAGAGTTGCCATAGTCATGGTATCTGTTCACAGCAGTAAAACCCTAAGTCACTCCCTTAAGTTGCTTCATATCCATGTAACAGCAACAAGTCACTAATTTGCCTTTTTCTGGTACCTAGTGGGGTGGAGGACTGAAATAGCACTCACTGTCACCAGATCTGAACAAAATGAGATTGGAACTAACAGCACAAAAATGCATGTTTAATAAACATGGCTCAGATAATCTTCCACTAAAGATTTACCATTCACGGTTCCCTAGAGACCATCAACACCTCCTAAGGTATTTATCTCCTAACACTAAAACTTCTTTGTAAAAATCTTTGAAAAGATTTTTGCTGTTGTTTACACATGCTGTCAAATAACATAACAAAAATATGAAAAGCAAGATGACAATATCCAGGAAATGTGACTTTAAAGTGACTGGAATAGCTTTGAAACAAAGCAACAGCTTTCTGTCTTAGCTGTTCCAGAAAGCCTGGGAGACAGAGCCCGGCTGAAATGAAAGGGACCTGATAATTTCACACAAGGTAGGAAAGCAAATACAGCTTTCTTTCTTACATCCAGGTTTATTGTCAGTGAGCAGTGACCTACAGTGGGCTTTCCATAACTTGTTATGAGCTTTATTCTACAGTTGAATGCCATGTTCTTTGATGACAAAAAAAGATTTAGGACTATTTTAGGAAGCAAAATCTACCCTGGTCTAGTTATTCGCTAAGTCTGAAATCCTCTACGGTTATTCAAGCTGGCCTGTGACACACAGCTGTCCACAGAGCTGTCCTTTCCACTACGTAGTCAGAGTCATCTGTAATACTGAATTTATCAAGTCTTCTTCTTAATAACTTTCTAATATATTGCTTAAACCCAAATATATTGCTGATCATGCAAACCATCCAACAATCCTTCTCTCCTCACTGTTCTTTTACAAAAATCCTTGTAACCTATATTTTACGTATCTAATTTTTAATCTGTATTTCAGGCTTCGGAAAAGAGCTGTGTAGTAAAAGCCAACTTTTATTTTAAAAGGTATCTGTAACCACTGAAATATAGGACCACCATAACACAATAAGCATAAGCCGTTTACAAGTCCCCATGAAAAGACATATAACCTCTCTCCGAGGTTTCACTATAAAGCTCCGACTATTAAAAAAACTTTAGTGGAAACACATACCTGAGTTAGGCATTAAGTCATTATTGCTTTGACAATAAGCCTGGGAGCTAGTTTTTCACTTGGAAGCAAATGGACACTAGAGGGCACCGACAGGCAGCAGGATGCAGAGGGCTCCCTGAGAATGAAGGTTCCTTTCAGAATTGAATCATCTCTAGCTCATGAAAGCCAAGTTTTGAAATCTTTTCCTCATTTTTAAGGAAAAAGAAATAGCAATCCGTTTTTAAATTTGGTGTCAGTGGTGTGCTCTCCGTCTTTCCGGGAGGAGGTATGCACATAGGAGCTCCTGTACATGGCATTTTAGGACTTCCTCTGGTGACACAGAAAGGCACTTGGATCTTACCATTGAAGCCATCCTGGTCCAGGTCTCCCAATGGAGCTATGGCACTTCCAAACCTGGCAAAAACCTCAAAGCCGTTCAGCTTTGTAGTCTGGAAGTCTCCCACTGCTCTCTGCAGAGACACTGTGACCTGGCCGACCTCCTGGAGTTTTCCATCGGAACCTCGGTCCATGAACAGGGGGGCTCCAATAAACACATCTGCGTAACTGAAAGAAGAGAACATCCTCACACACAAACTCAAACTCTATCTGACAGTTGTCATTTCTCTTAATTTCCTACTTTATTCTACGGGTGGTTTTTATTTGGTTGGTGGGTGGGTGGGTGGGTTGGTTGGTTGGTGGGCTAGCTGGCTGGCTGGTTGGCTTTGGCTTTTTGAGACAAGGTCTCTCTGTGTAGCCCTTGCTTTCCTAGAACTTGCTCTGTAGACCAGGCAGAACTCAAACTAACAGAGATCCACCTGATTCTGCTAGGATTAAGGGGGTACCAGGTCTTCAGGTATGTCTGTGTACCATGTGTGTACCTGCCACCCTCAGATGCCAGAAAGGGGCATTGGATCCCTTAGAACTGGATTTAGGTGGTTATGAGCCACCAAGTGGGTGCTGAGACCCAAACTCAATCCCTCTGCAAGACAAGCCAGTGCTCTTACCCACTGAGCAGTCTTTCCAGCCCCTCATCACCACATTTTTATTAAAACTCCTCTTTTTCACTCAATCTCCATTTCCCACCCATTTGCAGGCTTCTTATAACTACATGGCTCAATGGTAGGTCATTCATAAAATTACATTGTCCTGGTTTAAGATAGTGGTTCTCAACCTATTGGTCTTGACCCCCCATAGAGGCAGAATATTAGATATCCTTAATATCAGAAACTTACATTCATATTTGTAACATCGGATTCACAACAGTAGCAAACTTACAGTTATGAAGTAGCAATGAAATAATTTTATAGTTGGGGGTCACCACAACATGAAGAAGGGTCACACCATCAAGAAGATTGAGAACCACTGTGTTAGAGCTATTTTAAAATTTAGGACCAACTCAAGGGTTTCCTCATATTTATGACTAGGGAGCATTAACTTGTTTTCTTAAAGTGACAGAAGATTAGCAGGAAGAAGACAAAGAAACAGAAGAAACACTGTTTAGTTTTAGTCAAGCACTTATAAACACAGAGGGAAACGGTTTCTGGAAACATTTTTTTAAAACTTACTCATCCCCATTAATGTCAGTAGCAGCTACAGAAAATCCAAAATATGCAGCCATCTGAAGAAGAAGATGGAACAAAACATTTACATTTCATACAGTCAGATGAACATTTACACTAACACTTTTATCTCAGAGAAAGGCTGATTTCTTTCTCTGCATTTAGGGTTTCAATGCAATGTCTTTCTGTCTGTTTCCTAAGACAATGGCCATCCATTAATGAGGCTTTTTAATTTTTCTAGATTTATAAGCAGAAAACATTTCACGTCTATCATTGCAGAGCCTATGCCATGAGGCTTCTCATTCCTCCTCTCTCAGAGCCTAGCGCTGCCAGGAAAGAGGCTCCAGCCTCGATACAAACACTGGGAGGATCTTTTCTCCCAGTGGAGTTTCTCTTTTGTCGCTACCAATTTGTAACTGAGCTCCCTGAGACACACAAGAAAGAATGTTATAAAACATCTATACTCACTCCGAATGGATTGTACTAAACTGAAGAACTTATATTTTGCAATGCAGCTATGCATATGCCATCAATAATACACACATCTGTATTGTGCTTTTGGCATCTGATAAAACTAAAACATGTAAGCCATCCTTTTCTTGTCTTTTGTTTTCTTTTGATTATGGGGTTTTTGAGACAGGGTTTCTCTGGGTAGCCCTGGCTGTCCTATAACTCAGGTTGGTCTCAAACTCACAGAACCACCTGGCTCTGCCTCCCTAGTGCTAGAATTAAAGGATTCATGGGTAATTCTTCCCCCGCCCCCAATTGGGTAATTCTTTAAGGAAATGTTGATGACATCAAGGAAATTTTATGCTTTTGTATAAGTACAATTTTACTTTTATTTTTTAAAAAACAGCAAACAAAAACAAGCTATAACATACAGAGACAAAAGGATTTGTTAAACGAAAATATTCTACTTAAAAACAAAGGTAAAATATCTGAAAGCAGTTGAGCAGTGGTGGAGCGCAGTGGTGGCACACACCGTTAGTGCCAGCAAGCAGGAAGCAGAGGCAGGTAGATCTGGGTTCAAGGTCAGCCTGGTCTACATAGTGAGTTCCAGGACAGTCAGGACTATACAGAGAGACCTTGTCTCCGAAAAACCCAAAGCCTGTCATAATTCTATTTATAGCTTTGTATGTATGGACCCATTAAACTGTTTCCACAAAACACTGACTGACACGAGATAACACACTGGAAACGGGGTCTTTCATGCATCTTTCATGCAGACTTGTACACGGGGAAAGCAGCAGCAAGAGGGGCTGTCTGCAGTGTGGGTCAGGCTACTCTGCAGATGACTTCTGTATTTTCACTTTCTACATTCTCCTCAGTGAATTTTCATAATGGGGTATGAATTTTAATACCATACCTGTTCACCAGTAAAATTGTGTAAAGAGGACATATTTTTCCCATCATAAATATAAACCTGTGTAAAAAAAATGAATTAGTTAAAATTAATGATAGCTACAGATGGGGGATGGTATATGAACATGTTTGTGGAGATATGTGCATGGGGGGGAGGGTGCTTGTGAGACAGTCTCTTTCTCACCCTGGAGCTCATTCATTTGTATGATGACTGACTGGTGAGCAGCAGGGGTCTAGCTGTCTCTACACAGCACCAGGGTTACAGCGTGACGGGCCTCCTTTCAGATGCCCACCCGGAATCCAAATAGCAGACCTCATGCTTTGGAGGTATCTTCTGACCATCTCCCTAGTCCCTTCTCCCCATAGGTTTAAAAACACCTTTTTCATCTTACCATTCCCAAAGTCCTTGCTGCTCTTGGAACTCCTGAGACAAAATCTGGGGGAAGAGGGGGATAAAAACGTAATTACTGATTCATCCCATATATAGTTACCAAACTCAGACACTACTGTAGATGCCAAGAAGTACATGCTGAAAGGAGCCTGATATGGCTGTCTCCTGAGAGGCCCTGCCAGAGTCTTACAAATACAGAGGTGGATGTTAGCAGCCAACCATTGGACTGAGTGTCCCTAATAGAGGAGTTAGAGAAGGGACTGAAGGAGTTGAAGGGGTTTGCAACCCCCTAGGAAGAACAACAATATCAACCAACCAGAC
>NC_034592.1:69168047-69189538 GCF_900095145.1 Mus pahari | reverse complement strand
ATGCCCCAGTGTAGGGGAATGCAAGGGCAGGGAGGTGGGGGTGGGTGGGTGGGTGGGTGGGTGGGTAGAGGAACACCCTCATAGAAGCAGGGGGAGGGAGGATATGATAGGTTGTTTCCGGGAGGGAGGGAAACTGGGAAAGGGGAAAACACTTGAAATGTAAATAAAGAAAATATCCAGTTAAAAAAAAGAAAAGAAAAAAACTTAATCACTCATTTTTAAGATAAACATTGGAATTTACAGATGTAGATACTCTACCAGAGAGCTTTAAATTTTATAAATCCAGTAGAGAATGAACTAGAGACCTTTTCAATTGATGTTCGATACAAAGTAACCTACCTTGCATTTTAAATTATAAAAACAGTATTAAGAACTCAGATAGTCCAGGAGTGGTGGCACACACCTTTAATACCAACACTCAATAGGCAGGGGCAGGAGGAGCTCTGTGGAGGCAGGCAGATTAACTTTGATGCCAGCCTGGTTTACAGAGTTGAGTTTAAGGACAGCCAGGAACTCAAAAACATGCATGTAAGCCCTCAAATGACTCGCCATCTTATTAAACAGAAACAGAAAGATCAAGGGGATGGGGGAAGAGTTACATTTACAGTAAGGAAAAACAATACCTAGCTGAAATGAGACTGTGGTTGGGGCCAGAAGCAGGACCTATGTGATTTCCAGGATTGCTACACTGGAAGCAGGGCGTGGAGGAAGGAGGAACAGCCTGCTCCCGACAATGCCCACAAGCCACAGATAACAAGCCACAGAGGAGGAAAAGCCTCTCCACCCAGCAGAATTTACCAGGGCCTCGAAAGGGACAGGGAAAGCTCCAGGCCCACAGCAGTCCTGCCAGGCAGAACTTTGCCCCCCCTCCCAGGCCCACCCCTCCGGCACTTTCTTCCTTCTGTTTGTTGCACAAGGGTTGCAGACTGCTAAGCTTTCCAGCGTTGGTGTCCAGTGCTTATTTGGAGAGCAGATGGGTAACCCAAGTTCTTCCTACCTTCAATGCCGTCACCATTGAAGTCTCCCACGGCCACAGAGTAACCTAGACAGGAACGAAACGTGAGACACTGTGATTCTCTTCAGAGTCTCTGAAGCTTCTTTCTCCTCCAGGGGCAAAGAATTCACACGCATGTGACACGAAAAGTTTAAAGCGAGTCGGTCAAGTACTCAAAAAGGGCATCCGGTCCGTATTAGAAAACTAAGACAAGGAGTGTTAAAGACATGGAAGTCTGTAGGCACAAGGAATAACAGATTCTCAGTCACCAAGTCCTCCCTCCGTGGTGTGACTTGCTTCCATAAGTAACAAAGAAACTTAAAGAGTGAGAACAAACACAGATGTATTCTCAGACCAAAACCTGTGTCCAATAGTTCAGTAGTCAAAATGCCCCAGCTGTGACTCGGCACAGTGGGCAAGCAGCTTGCCCTCTGACCCTCAGCGTCATTCCTCATTATACAGACATGGAAATGGTGCATGCTACAGACTTTCGGGGATTACATAAGCAATGCAAAGGAATCACAGACAACGCCCGGAGCACAGGAGTGACATCTCAAGGTTACTTATTATTATTAGCCGTGTACAAATCAGCACTTTTTATTTGTACTGTTTTAATTGCTGAATTGGAGCATAACCTATGTGTTCAACACCTATTCAACTCTGACTGCCCCTTTGATGCTTTTTAAACAATCTATTTCACAGTGATTTTTTTTTTTTTACTTAAAGTAGTATATGCAAAATTACAGGGCAGCCATACCAAAACCTCTATGCAACTGTATATTTTGTGTTTACTTACCCAAATAACTGTCATCAAAAATTGCTTGTGCAGTTCGTGTTGCTAATTGGTTATTATATTTGATGCTGTAGACATTTGGGTCATATTTAGATATGATTTCTGCCACTTGGTCCGAAATGAGCTGACCTGTGGTGGAGGGAAGACAAGAATGAGTGAAATAGACCTCTTAAGGGAACTTCAGAGTGGTGCCTCCGTGAACAAAATGCTGACTAGACATTATTTCTGCTGTTTCGTTTCATTTTGAGGTTCATGGCATGGGGCCCTACTATGTACTCCAGGCTGGTCTCGAACTCAATTCTTCTGCCTCAGCTCTGAGGGCTGGGCTTCCTAACATTCACCACTGATCCTGACTAGACATTAATATTTCTAATTACTAGTCTCAAGTAACCCTTGACTACCCCCACCCCCAAAAAATTGTGTAAATTAATCCTCTGTCGAGCCTTTTAATTGTATATTGCAGGCCAGTTATATAAACATGATATCAATATATCTTAGAAGAAGTGTCTTAAATAAGTTAGTGGATACTGGGAATCACAAAATCTAGTTTCGTTCATAGTTGTCTGGAAGAAATACCCAACTCAACTCGCTTGGCTACACTAACAGGTTAAGGCATACTTAGTAAGAAGAAAAACAAACCCAAGCTTGGTATTATATTTTCTCTCCCCTGAAGCTGGGAGTTGAAGCCCACAGGCCTGTAAGTATTCCATCAGGAAGTGGCACACCCCAGGCTATAAATGGAAGTTGTCAGAGCAGCTCTGCCGAACAAGAAAGCAGCATCCCTTATTTCTTCATTTGCACCTTCTTAAAATGCTGCTTTTGTTTCACAGAAATAAAGTGCAATTAAAACTTTCATGAGCACCACTTGCCAACAGCTGCATAACTCACAGAACGCACACTTTTCTGTCTTAGCTAGTGTGTCTCTCAGACTGGCCCAGGCTGCTGTTGATGCTTGGTTTTTCTAGATGTCTTCTCAACTTTTCATTTATTCTTTTGTTTGTCCTGGAGCTCACTTTGTAGACCAGGCTGGCCTCAAACTCAGAAATCTGCCTGCCTCTGCCTCCCATGTGCTGGGATTAAAGGCGTGCACCACCACTGATCCCTTTCCCCTTTTCTCTCTATCTCTGTCTAGACATGAATGAAAGCACGAAGTTTCCCAGAAAGAGCCTTATACAGAAAATCAGAGTGAAAGAAAAAGCAAAATTCAAAGTTAAAAAGACTTTCAAACAGATACAGCCATGTCCTTTCTGGTGCTTGCAAACAAAGCCCCTTAGACTGGACGGCTAAGAAAGGAGACCTTGTGAACAGCTCTCTTTAACAGAAACTAAACAAGGAGCATATTACCTACATAAATATGTATCTCTAACAAATCAAACAAATGAAGATATTCTTTGGATTTTAATCTTGTATACACTGTATACAATGTCTTATAACATTGTTTCTACTGCATGATTTCTCTTTTTTTTCCCTCCCTCCCTCAAAATGTCAGCAATGAGAAGGTTAATGTAGTAAAACTTTTCTACCACCAATTTAATTACTTTTTAAAAGTTAAGTTGGGTTTTTATGTGTTTGTTTTGAACTCTCAGAGATCTGCCAGCCTCTGCCTCATGAATGCTGGGATTAATGATGTGTACCACTATGTCCAGCTAAGATAAGATCTAACTTTTAAAGCCCTCAAGGGCAGTGATTAGAAAGACTAAAGCAATCATTTGGGTATTCTAATAAGCAATTTAAAACACCTAGCTTTTAGCAGGCTATATTTACTAATGCATCTGCCATGGTCTCTGGTATATAAAAATACAATACAAACCACTTACCAAAAGAACAAAAAACAAAACCAAAACAAACTTTCAAAAATGACTCTATATGTTTACTCTAAATTTACCTTTAAAATTGTTGTTTTCTAGCTAAAATATATGTACATTTAATATATACCATAGAACACACATCAAATTACTTCCTAAAAATACTGTATACCAGATAATTTATATACTTACATTACATTTTCTATTTCTTTTTCAGTATAATTTGAAATATATCATGGGCATGTGAGTAGACTAGTACTCAGTTGAAAACTCTGAGCTTACCTTGCCAATAAAAGCTACCAGGACCACCGAGAATTACTCTGTCGGCCTAGATCAAATCACAGAACAGAAGTGCGATGCTTAAAAACCATGAGCATGGACCCCGCCCTCAGTGCACTGAGCATCACTGGTATTTATCACATACTAAAAACATCATAATTAAATCACAAGCCGCTGCCTCAGCATCTCAGCTTCAGCAGTATGAAGTAACTTCCAAGAGGAATTAAGAAGGAATGTAATACCTTTATCTAACACAGAAACGTTTTTTCTGAAGATCTGGGCTGTTCGGTACATTCAGAATGATGTACTGGTGGGAACATTATTTGGCTGCAATATGAACAAGGTTGCTAACTTCCTATAGTAGATTTACAATTACTTAAAGTAAATTTTCTAATGATCTCTAAGAAATGATCTGCTAAAGAAACACTATTTTAGTATCTCACAAACCTAAAGACATATGGCTTCAGAGAGAAATTTTCAGCAAAGACACCAACATTTTTTTTAAATCCGTAGTAAACTGTAAGGGTCTAATTCAAGGTATCTTGTGTTTGTACATGATGGTGTCTTGAAATTCTTTTCTTGCTAGAGGCAGGACATTTTCCTCCCCAAATGCACATATAATTTTAGACTCCACATTTATTGCTGTCATTGTTACTTTGGGTGTTCTTGCTTTGGAACAGGGTCTCACGTAGCCAAGGTACCTGGGAACTTGCAATCGACTGCCTCTGCTTCCTCAGAGCTGGGATTATGGTGTGTGCCACCCCCCAGGGCCAGGAAGCTCTACTTTAAATCAATGTATTTTTGCAACTACTCCCAACAGGGATTAAATATTATCATCTTGATATCCAACACATTTAGACAGCTGAGGAAAAAAAATGCTAAAATAACAAAAAAATCATAAAGAAGCATACTTAAGAAAGTTTGTCTTTAAAAATGCTGATGAACTTTTTATTTAGCTAGATTAAAAACTATCGAGTTTAACGAGCATGTCAGTTTAATTAAAATTAGAATCCTGCTCATGAGATTTTCCACAATGATTAAACTGCCTTGGCTTCACTTGGCACTTACAGACAAAAAACAGATGGTAAACAGATTCATTTCTCAGCTTTCATGCAATTAAACTAATTTTGTAAAAAAAAAAAAAGAAAGAAAGAAAGAAAATCCTATTAATAGCTTTTGTGAAAAAACAAAATTGTAATAGTCTATAATTTTCCAAAAGTAGAAATTTCATGTGTGTGAGTGTGTGTGTGTGTGTGTGTGTGTGTGTGTGTGTGTGTAAGGGGGGGGTGGGAGGGAGATGGAGAGAGAGAGAGAGGAAAGAATATTTGTGTTTGAGAATGTATGGATGTGGATGCTGTGAGTGTGTGTCTTTGTGTGTGTGTCTGTGTTGAGCATGATGTAAGTAGGGGAGGTGAACATATGGAAACTAGAGGACACATTTGTAGAGTCAGCTCATATGGGCTCCCAGGATTGAACCCAAGTCATCAGGCGTGGGTGGCAAGCACCTTCACTGGCTGAACCCATCTCCTCTGCCCTGGAAACTTCAATACTGTCACAGTTACCTATCATTTACTAAGCAGATTTTTCTACCTCCCCCCATTCTCACTGTGCTCTTTTGCCATTTTAAATAAGCAATATTTGTGAAGAAGGGAATAATATTATAAATCAAAGAATATCAAAATGAAAGAAAAGAATATCAAAATGAACAGACCACTTCATACTTTTTCATTAAAGCACAATAATTATTGAAAGACTGAAGTAAGGAGCATGTATTTTTAAAACCAGTTGATCAGTAAAAGTAGATCTGAATCTATCTTAAATGGGAACTTACTTTAGTAAAATCAATGCTGAATCCTCCTTGACAAAATCCCTGGCCATCAGCATCAATATTTTCTAAAATAAAAACAAAAAAAGGAAATAAACACAAACCCCAAAACAAGCAAATAACACAAACAAAGCATGAAATGAATCTGCTGTTGTTGAACCCACGGTTTCTCTGCAGCACTCACTCAGGCATCCCGCTACTGTTACACGAGCTCACATGTTCACCAGGACCATCTGCTGCTCCCAGATACAAAACAGAGACACCGCTGTGTAGAGCATGTGGGCCAGTCACCAAGGACCAGAAAGATCATCTAAGATCCTAAGAATTCCACTATATTGTCCATACAATATATGGTCTCAAATTCAGGATCCTCCTTTCTCTATTTTTCAAGTGCTAGAATTAACGCACGTGTCACCACAGCTGGATTAAACTACTTTTTCCATTCACAACTCACAGAAAAATTATAGCTTGTATCACAATACATCAAAAATTGAAAGTAGGCAAAATAAATACATAACTTAAAATCTTACAAAATATGAGATGCAATGTGCTCTATAATGTACATTCTCTACACAATTATATCTTTTTTTTCAAAGAGATACCAATAATGACCCATTTTACATTAACAACCAGTGAGCCTTCATCTGCAAATTTAACTTCTATCTGAAATGCTTTCTCCCCATTACCTTACAGTTGCTATGTCTTTGCAAAGTTATTAGGAAAAACAGCAAAAACATCCATACAGTCTTAATAATATATTTCCTATGTATATATTTTACAGATGATGATAAAACACAAAAACTAGTTGGGGGGGCCTGAAGGAGTGGCACACATCTTTAATCACAGCACTTGGGAGGCAGAGGCAGGAGGAGCTCTGTGAAACGAGGCCAGCCTGGTTACATAGTGAGTTCCAAGACAAGCAGACCTATGTCAAGAGACCCTACCACAAAAACAATAACAAAAACAAAAACAAAAAAACTACTAATAACACCATGCAGAATTTCAGAAAATTGCAAAGACCAAACTTAATGTTATCTGCAGAGTAAAGTATGCAACTCTCCTGCAGCTCCTGTCATAGGAGCTGATCAGGTTCGTTTAAACATGGCTCTCAAGTGTCCTCCAACTATAGCAGTCAATGATTTGCTTTCCTGTAATTACTCTGGTTTGTTTGTTCTTTGTAGGTCTCAGGGAAAGTGACTGCTTCTGACCTAAGTAACTGGCCAACTAATGTAAGCTAGCTTTAATCATGAGCAACACTACACCCAGAATAGAGGTGCAGGTCGGGTTTGTTTTTTAATTCTTTCTTTATTAGATGCCGTCTTTTAGTTACCAAAAAATTTGTTCCCTTGCATTGCAGATACATCGTAAGTTATTCCCAGTCAGGCCACTGAAACCAAAAATAGTTCATTTTAATCATAATGTCAAACTTCTAAGAATTTGGGGAGGGGGAGGCAAACAATCCCTTCCAATCTTGGAACCCAATTTTAAAATCTGGGAACTGCCCCAAGATTACACAATAAAATATTTTTTGTTGTTGTTTTAAGAAAGTGGCCACAAAAGTGTAACACTACTCTAATGTAAATTTTTCTAACCAAGAGGGAATAGGAAAATGTGGACTGGGGTTTCCTGTGTTTGGTGAGTCACACCAAGGAATCGTGCGTCAACCTTAACTCCACCGTGCATTTCCTCCACGCAAGCTGCATCTGGGCAATGGTCTTAAGCCGTTTATGAAGACATGCTTTTTTTATTTGTACTATGTAACTATCTGCTTCATTTGGTTTCCTGAGATAGCCAGTTGGAAATACAACTTCTGTAAAATATCCTTGACAGGCACATACTAAAGTGGGTGCTTCTGACAATTTCAAAACTCTCTGCATACAACAACTTAGTTCCGTGAAGGGCTCGGTGTTTATCTCCACTGATGGTCAACACTTCTTCCGCTTGTCAAGCCTGGAAATATGATGACCACGAGTGATAGGGGACAGCGAGGTCACAGGTGTGCATTAAGCACTTACCGGAAGCTATTCACTTAGCTCAGAACAATCTTTGGAGAGATATGATTACTAGTCACCATTTGTTCAGAAGACTAGTCTAGGGGCATTAAGTGACTTGTCAACAGCCAACCAGCTGACACAATGGGTCTGAATACTACTGAGCTGTGCTATGTGATTAGCAGCCTGATGGCCATTAATTATCTGAGTAAGGAAAAAGTGGAAGAAAACACTAGAAACCTTAACTATCCAAATATGGCTATCAAAATTAGAGGTCAGAAGCAATGGATTCAGAGGAGCATAGTGTTCAAAGAGTCTCCACACCGTGTCAGTTTTTCAACAGATGGACACCTGGTCAGTGCTTAAAGTCAGGTATGGTTATGGATATTGCTGTTAAAGCCACAAGCAACCACAAACAATAAAGAAGTAACCGGGAGGCTCTTTATCCAGGCTGTATCCATAGGTCACGTTAGAAACAAAAATCAATGAATCAGCAGCCAACCGAACAACAACAACAACAACAGCAAAGACAAAGCCAACTCCAGGACACATGAACATAAAACCACCACAGCCACGCAGGCAAAGTCACAGAGGTCAGCACGCAGCCTCACAAAACTGGAATCCTCCTGTTCTGGACTGTACAGGTTACTAAAGCATGAATGAACACGAAATATCAAACAGTGCTGGGAGGAGTGGGGAGAGGGGACACTTACATATGAGAAAAGAATTTTAAAAAGACACAGAAGAAAAGAAAAACATAAACCAAGCAGTACCTCGGAAAGGCTTGGTCAGAATCAGTGTTTTACCAATAACGGAATGGGGGCTCACCGTGGTTAAGGGGATTACCCAGCACTCTGGGTTCACAGCCAGGGGAATCCGAGGCTGTCACCCAGGCTTTCCAGCTCTACCCCTCCTCGGTGTCCACTCTGGGTAAGTGGCTGCCTTCTTAACTGGAGCCTGCTGGTATGTCCTATGTCAAAGGTCCGACCAAATAGCGTGTACTACAGCCTGGTTTGCTAAGAGAGGCATTTCCTGCCCATGTGTTTTATGATGCTTTTCTTTGAGATATTTTACTTAGGCCAGAGTTCCATAAACCTTTTCTGAAAAGATCCAGACAATTAAGTACTTCAGGAAACAGGGGTTATATACTGTGTCAACTCCAGAATGACCCAACTTTCTAGACAGTGAATAAGCAAATGGGTGTGGCTAGATTCTCATAAAAAAAGGTATTTGTCGGGCTGGAGAGAGGGCTCAGCAGTTAAGAGCACTGACTGTTCTTCTGGAGGTCCTGAGTTCAAATCCCAGCAACCACATGGTGGCTTACAATCATCTGTAATGAGATCTGATGCCCTCTTTTGGTGTGTCTGAGACAGCTACAGTGCACTTACATATAATAATAAATAAATCTTTGGGCCGGATCGAGCAGGGCCAGAATGAGCAGAGGTCCTGCGTTCAAATCCCAGCAACCACATGATGGCTCACAACCATCTGTACAGCTACAGTGTAGTAATATACATAAAATAAATAATCTTTGTTTTTAAAGGTATTTGCAAAAGTAGGTTCACAAATCACAGATCACTATAGTTAGAATGTATCTGAGGAAATAATGACTTCTTTACTTCATAATTTTTATGTCTAAGCATTAAGAACTAGCTACACATGGATGCGTCGCTAGAATGCTCTTTTCAGACTCTGTTGAAATGGAAAGCAAATTCTCTGGTTAGTAAAGACAGACTGGGGGAATAGTTCAGGGGTGAAAGTGCTTAACATACATGAGACCTGAGCTCAGCATCTAGCACCAAAAAAATAAATAAATAAATAAAAATAAAAAGACAACCTGGGTTCAAACTCCTACTTGAGCATTTGGCACCATGGAGTATATGGAGGGATATATGCTCCACCATGGAGTATATGGAGGGATACATGCTCCACCTGTCCAAGTCTCTGTCTCCGCATCTCTCACATGAAAAGAGTGATGGAGTGGTGTCTGCACACACCCTGAAATCTGTGTGCATGCATGTGAATGTATGTACTTATGTATTCTATGTCAGCTTTACTGACACAGGATGAGGCCCTCTCTCCTCATAGCTATGAAGTTATATTTTCAAAATGAGTGTTTTTGAAACACTGACATTAAAAATACTAAAGTGGTCCTTACATTCCCTACACACTACCAATGAGGATGCTACTATGACCTAACCACCACGCAAATGCAGTGAGACCAAGTGCACCAAGTGCAGAGGATGGAGCTCTGACTCCCTCCGCCCAGGTAGGGCAGGCTCTCTACACAGGTAGCATCCCTTTGATGTGTATTTCCCATTTACAGTAGGTCGGATGATCAAGTGGTCAACTAAGAAATAACTGTTTAATAAATGTACTGGATAGTATTGTGTCAACTTGACACAGCTGGAGTTATCACAGAGAAAGGAGCTTTAGTTGGGGAATGCCTCCATGAGATCCAGCTGTGGGGCAATTTCTCAATTAGTGATCAAGGGGGAGAGGCCCCATTGTGGGTGGGACCATCTCTGGGCTGGTAGTCTTGGATTCTATAAGAAAGCAGGCTGAGCAAGCCAGGGGAAGCAAGCCAGTAAAGAACATCCCTCCATGGCTTCTGCATCAGCTCCTGCTTTCTGACCTGCTTGAGTTCCAGTCCTGCATCCTTTGGTGATCAAAAGCAGTAAGGAAATGTAAGCCGAATAAACCCTTTCCTCCCCAACTTGCTTCTTGGTCATGATGTTTGTGCAGGAATAGAAACCCTGACTAAGACAATAAATTAAAAAAAAAAAAAAGCAATTCCCGGGAGATTTAAATACTTAGTAGTTGGAAGACTGTCATTCCTTTGATCTAATGTTATATGTCAGCTAATGTGGAAATGAATCTTTTAGGAAGTGTCTTACACGTTGTGACTTTGCTGATTAATTCTGCCTGCTCAACTATTTGGTTGAGCATCATAAAAGATACCAGGTAGACTACCTGGAGGCCCCCATTTTTGGCATAATTTTACTGTTAACTGTTTCAGTTACTTGCTATTAATTCTATTCTGAAGTCACTACTTGGGAAATTGCCTTAAATAAATGATTCATCAAAGAAATTTAGTAGCATGTAGAATTTCATACTACCTATGGTCTTAGGTATGGATGGAACATCTTATAGAATATGCCTCATAGACAAGGCAAGATTACATTTGAATGATCTATTTTTTGTTTGGTTGGTTTTGGTTTGTTTTTGTTTTTTTTCAAGACATGGTCTCTCTATGTTGCATTGGTTATCCTGGAACTCACTCTGTAGACCAAGCTGGCCTCTGACTCCCCAAGTGCTGGGACTAAAGGCATGCATCACCACAGCCCAGCTTGGACAATCTATTTTTATGTCTTTGGTATAAAGAGAATATAAAGTCAGGGCAATTCAACAAGAAGTAGGCTTGCAAAAGGTCTGGGATCCCCAGGGGGAAAAAGATATGCAGAGAAAAGTGTAGCCAAATGATACCTGCAAGAAATCACCTGGGTGTTACTTTCATTGGAGTTTCAACTAACATTAGAGAAAAGCCTGGGGTTGTTGGGATAACCAACAGACACGTGGGCTTTTCACTAATGTTAGTTAAAGTCCCAATGAAAGCAAAGCCTAGCAGATTTAGACTTAAGAAACCTAAACACTACCTTCACTGTCCTTTGCTTTTAATGTCATTATTCATCTACAACTGTGTTTCTCAAATTTTGGTGTAACAGCATGACCTTATAGAACTTGATTATACTGTAGGTTCCAGGCCTGTCTTGTGACTCAGAATCTTTAACTGTGATGCCCACTTCTCCTTGAGAGAAGCTTACATAAGCGTCTTTTCACTAACTAGGACTGGACATAACATATTTCCAAGATTAGATCTTAATTATCACAAATCAAGGATGACCAAACTGAGTTCTTAGAAACAATAAACATGGTCAATTCACACTTGTAATTTCTTTGTATGAGCAGAGTTAGGTCATTTTGCTCTGTTAACCTCACAATGTCCACACCATTTTTCATACAGACACACACATGCATCCCACACAAAAACTAGGCTCCTGGGGTCTCTTGTTAAGACACGGTGCAGCTTTTATACATACTTGACCTGCATGGAGCATACTCAACGGTCTTTGTGCCATCCTGAAGAAAGCAGGTTCCAACTGGCTCTCTCTCCTGCTTCATCTCAGTCCTCCAGTGGTACAATGGAGCACAGGCCTAAAAAAACAAAGGTGGAGTCCATGGTACAAGAATCCTCGGAAAAACTAACAATCCTAGTATCTATACTAACTCAGAATACAAGAGCACTAAACATTGAAAAATTCAAAACCAGCCTCTGCTTTACCACAGGAATAAAAAAAGATTCTAAAAGAAGGGCTGCTGTTGTTGTTTTGGTTGGTTGGTTTTCTTGAGTTTTTCAGATACAATAGGAGTAGATTTTTCTGAAGACTATACTCGTAGCTCATATTCCCGGTCTTTAGAAGTCAGCAGAGATCTTGTTTCAAGAAGCATTATTTCTAGATGCTGAGCTGAAGGTCACAGATTGAGTCACTAAATCATATCCTCATGCATTATACGAAAGTACCCTGTATTTCTCTTGTGTACTTTCCAAGTAAACAGAACTTTCCAACGGTTTGATTTCAATATCTCATAGAAGCAATCTAATAATGAATGTTTTAATGGCACATAAAACTTGCAAAAATAAGCCAGGCTTGGTGGCACACACCTTTAATCCCAGCACTCGGGAGGCAGAGGCAGGCGGATTTCTTAGTTCAAGGTCAGCCTGGTCTACAAAGTGAGTTCCAGGACAGCCAGGGCTATGCAGAGAAACCCTGTCTCGAAAAATCAAAAAAAAAAAAAAAAAAAAAAAAAAAAAAAAAAAAAACCTTGCAAAAATTTAACAATTTAAGTTGCTAGAAGAAAGCACTGAATATTTCTATAATAACTTTCCAACAGAAACCCTGACCCCGGACTATTTCCTATCCACGCTGGTGAAACTCAGAGCAGGGAGCATTGCCCCTCTGCAGGTCCTGGACTGCAGGGAGAACGAGCAGCGTGCCCTGCTTGGTTTCCAGCCATCAATCTCTGCACTTCACAAGCCCCATGTCACACCCAGCCTTCTGCTCTAAGGACTAACACTTGACATGTCCTCCAAGGTCCTGCTGAAACCTCAACTCTTTAGCAGAGTTTTCCTTAACACTTCTTTATCATAGTTTTTAAAATGTAAGTAAAGATGAAATAACTACAGTGGACTCTCTGAGAAAATGAAATTAAAAGTGGACACTGAACAAAGGAAATGGCTGAATAAAAATCGAGGAAAAACGCTCCAGGTAGAAGGGACATAACGCTAGGTACTGGTTGAAATGACCTGGGATATCGAAGAAATAAACCCAAAGACAAGTGTCTTTCAAATATTTAAGATGGACTGAGGTAACAGAAACTCAGCCCATGTCCTTGTGCTGGCTAATTTTTATGTCATTCTGACACAAGCTAGAGTCATTGTGGAAGAGGGAAACTCAAATGGGAAAAAAAAAAATGCCCTCACCAAATTAGAATGTGGGGCATTTTCTTCTCTGTCGCTGATGTGGGAGGACACAGCTTGCTGTGGGTGGAGCCTCCCCTAGGCTGGTGATCCTGAGTGCCACAAAAAAAAAATCAGGCTGAGCAAGCCATAATGACCCAGCCAGTAAGCAGCAGCCCTCCATGGCTTCTGCTTCAGTTCCTGCCTCTAGCTCTTACCCTGACTTCCTCGGATAATGTACTATAAAGTGGAAGTTAAACTGAAATAAACCTTCTTAAGTGGCTTTTGCTCATGGTGTTTTATCTCAGCAATAGAAACCCTAACTACAATGAGCCTGATCTTAGGAATGTTTATGTGCCTGGCTGGTAAAATTCAGAGATAGAAAGTCACTCCGCTGTTTTCATCAAGGGGGAAGGAATCACAGATTCCCTTAAGTCTTGCTCTGCAGAACAGGCTGTAGCCGGGGCATGAGCGAAGGTGAAAAAGGTTAACTGCAGGGTGGAGATCGAGGATGGAGATCTATCAAAAGATGCATTTCAGAAGTGGATATATTTTATAGGAATCACTGATAGAGCAGGAAGCCAACATCCAGGGATAAGTTCCTCGTGTTGTTTGTTCGTGCTCTTTGACAGAGGGTAACAAGAATCCCACTTTGACCATCTTCATTCAGAGTACTCTATTAGAGAGACAAATAAAAATAGCAGACAGATAATTTAGGAATACCCCTTTAAAATGTTGGGGCCAAGTAATAGCTAGAGATATTGATTTGGAGAGTATAATGTATAGATTGTATTCACAGACATGGAACATGAAAGGACCCTCTGGGTAAATGGGTTAGTTAGAGAAAACAACAGAGACTTAAGTAGAGCTCAAAAACACCCCAATGTTTAGGAACTGAGCAGAAAAAGAAGTATTACCAGAGACATTTAAAAAGTGAGCAAAATAGAAGGAAATAAAATATAAATGCTTCCAATCTGGGCCAGAACCCTGAGCAGACCTTGAGCCCGATCTCTGCTGCCAGTCCCACAACACCCAGAGGAAGCTCCACTCCCAGGAGCTCCAAAGCACCCAGGATCAGAGGATCAGAGGTGAGGAGGACACAACATCTGTTCCCAACACCACTGGGAGTAACTGGGACCAGCTGGATCCAGGGACGCAGGAACCCTGCAGGACCAGCGGCACTGGTTCCTTCCAGTCTGAGTTGGTGCCCTGAGCAGACCTTGGGCCCAATCTCTGCAGCCAGTCCCACAACACCCAGAGGAAGCTCCACTCTCAGGCACTCTAAAACGCCCAGGATCCCAGGATCCCAGGATCCCAGGGGCTTGGTCACACCAGAATCTCAGGGTCCAAGATGCAGCTTTACTCCCAGGAGCTCTGACACACCCGGGATCTCAGGATCACAGGATCACAGAGACAGCNGTACTCTGAGGAGTTCTGACACAACCAGGATCACAAAAAGAACAGGCTCCAGTCAGATATAGCCAGGGCAGGTAGCACTAGCAAGAACCAGATGGCGGGAGGCAAGCATAGGAACATAAGCAACAGAAATCAAGGTTACTTGGCATCATCAGAACCCAGTTCTCCCAACATAGCAAGTCCTGGATACACCATCACACCAGAAAAGCAAGATTCGGATCAAAATCACTTCTCATCATGATGATAGAGGACTTTAAGAAGGGCATGAATAACTCCCTTACAGAAATACAGGAGAACACAGGTAAACAGCTAGAAGTCCTTAAAGAGGAAACACAAAAATCCCTTAAAGAATTACAAGAAAACAGAATCAAGCAGGTGAAGGAAATGAACAAAACCATCCAAGATCTAAAAATAGAAATAGAAACAATAAAGAAATCACAAAGGGAGACAACCCTGGAGTTAGAAAACCTAGGAAAGAGATCAGGAGTCATAGATGCAATCATCACCAACAAAATACAAGAGATAGAAGTGAGCTGGGTGTGGTGGCGCACGCCTTTAATCCCAGCACTCGGGAGGCAGAGGCAGGCGGATTTCTGAGTTCGAGGCTGGCCTGGTCTACAAAGTGAGTCCCAGGACAGCCAGGGCTATGCAGAGAAACCCTGTCTCAAAAAAAAAAAAAAAGGTAAATTTTGTAAGTCAATTATGTATCATAATACTGTGCTGAAATTATTGATAATTTCTATAATTTTTCTAGTCAAATTTTGGGAACATTGAATATAAGATAATATAATCTTCAATTGAAAATAATCTGACTTAATATTTTCCCATTTGTATCCCTTCTCTTGCCTTACTGTTCCATTTAACTCTTCAATCACATTATGGATGAGCAGTAAGGATAGTGGGAGTCCTCTCCCACTCCTGATTTTAATGGGGAATATATATATCCAAGATACAAAAAGGACTAAGACTGGCATGAAGACATATACTTGGAACTTGGAAGACTGTGAGTTCAAAGACAGCCTTGTGTGAGGAGGAGAGGGATCTGTAAAAATGGCTCAGAGATGGCTCTCCAGTTAGGAGCACTAGCTTCCAGGGGACCCAAGTTAAGTCCCCAACATCAGAGCACTTCCAAGGGACCCAAGTTAAGTCCCCAACACCCACATGGCCATTCACAATTATTTATAACTCCAGTAACAGAGGATCTGACGCCTTCTTCTGGCCTCTGTTGGCGCTGCATGCATGTAGTGCAGGTATATACAAGCTGGCAAAACACCAGTACACATAAAATAAAATTGTTTTTTCAAGGATGGGCAGGCAGTCACCACTGTGACGAGCAAGATGTGGTGGAGAGATAGGGGAGAAAGAGGAGTGGTTTCTGTGCCATGAAGAGGCTGAGCTGGAGTGTGGTGAGGAACAGCCTGAGGTGAGTAGCGAGTGACACCTGAGGCCATGGTAATTTCTAGGTCGTGCTTCCACCAAGGGCCATGTCAGGGTCTGTGGTTCTACTGCATCAGGGGTCTGTGTCTATGTCCATGGCTCACGTTACCACCTAAGGCCATGCATGCTGTGGTCATCAGCAGTCTGCCTGAAGTCATGCAGATGTCTGAGGAGATCCCTCCCCTCACCACTGCATGGTGGCACCAGTGGAAGAGCTGACCCCGCCCCTTACCTCAGCAAAGTTGGCCTAGTGGCGTGGGCGTGGGAGAGTTGGTCAGCTGACCAACTCAGCTACCACTCAGACCTAGATCCAGAACTTTTGAGTTGGCCCACACCAACATCTACCCCATCTATGAGCTGCTGGAGCCCGTGAAGAGACCCGGTCCCGCAGATGCAAAGCAGCAGGTTCTCCAAGACACAAGGCAACATCAGGATATCCGAGAGGGGTCTCAGTGAGGGTCCAGTATGGATGGGGTAGCCGAAGCCAGAGACCTCAAACTAGAATGATGACTCATCGCAATGAATACTTACAAGCAAAGATGATTGGCACACTGTGTGTCGCACTGTGGCTTCCACGGCAGGGTTTTGTTTTGTTTATTTGTTTTAATTTTTAATTTTCTTTGGTGGGGGGAGGTTAAAAGGGTGGAAAGTATCGGATATGGAAGGACTGGAAAATGAGTGGGATTGAGGTGTATGGTGTGAAGTTCGCAAAGAACCAACAAAAAAATTATGCTAATATAAATAACTAATTAATCAATCGATCGATTAAAAAGGTGTGTGAGACAACAGGAATTGACTTTGTTCAATGGCCCGCGGAGACTATCAAACGGAGCAGGAAGAGAGAAAGAGTGTGGGCAGGAGGGCTGCAGAAGCAGGAACCTGGGAAGCAGCAGGAGGCATGCTCCCATGGCCGCCTTTGATCAGAGGCCTGCACCAATGGCCAGACCAAATTTCACTACCAACTCGAACATACAAAACTTCCTGCGCTCCACATAAACCGGCCCCCCTCAGCTGAAGTAGTTCCTAGAGACTTACCAAGATTTTATCCTGCTTTGACCTCACGGAGGCTCCAAACCACTGGTGGGACTTAAACTCCAGTGGGTCATCTTTGGCATAATCTCGATTGCCTGGAAAAGAGCAGTGTGTGTGATCAGAAACAAGTCGGAGTGTTCTAGAATGAGAGTCTTGTTTCTATCCAGGGTCATCCCTTGCATCAGAAAACACATTTGCATTATGATTCATAACAGTAGCAGAATTACAGTTATAAAGGAGCAATGAAACTAATTTTATGTTTAGGACCACTATAACACGCAGCGTTAGGAAAAGCCATTGATCTAGAAGGTATTTCTTTGTTGGTACTGTACAGCTGTATTCATAGCCTCTCATGATTGTATTGTAGTAGACATGCATTTCTATAAGTATATGCTGGATTTTCAGGTAGCATTATTATTTCAAGAGGACAGAATGAAGTTTCCCAGGCAAATGAGCCTTGAATACAAAGGCTGTGAATAGAAATGAGACTACCTAGTCCTGTGGACTGAAGACAGGCGTAGGGGAGGACTTAGTTATCAAATGGGCGGATCTTGCGGTTTTGGCAGAAGTATATTCATCAGAATAATAGTGAATAGTGTGCCATGCTCTCAGAGGCTATATCACCTTAACTTAGCCATGACCCAGTCCTATGCTTCATTGAGATTCCCATGTGTCGTGGAAGAACACATAGATTTGACTTGAAAGATTATATATGAAGGTTTCATAAATCAGTCTGAAGTAGCTCTTCATTGGAGACAGAAAGAGATACAAGGGATTCACTAAACTATTATTTGGCTATGAAGTGGGGAGATTGCACAACATTCAAGATGATACCAGAGATCTACTCTCACTCATTATTGTTTGGAGGGAAAATGGTAATATGCATTCTAGCAATAGTTTTAGTGTATCTTAGATATTTGGCTTGAAACACCTATTTATGGGTGAAAATGCATGCTTTATGCTCACGAAAGCCAAAATGTCGGCAGAAGTCACTCCTTTGTGGTGTTTAGGCCTCTCTTTATGTACAGCTCTATTTTGCTACCCTCTGCCATTCCTAGGGAGTCCCTGTGTTCTGACGTCCGTGCATGTCTTTATGATATGTCAGGAATGCCTGGGAACATAACAGGTGGCCACAGCGTTTGTTAGAGTTACTCAACAATTTAAGTAATTTAACTGGAATACCTACCTTATGATGACTTTTTTATATCTGTGATGTAATTGATGGTGTTTTCAGTAAACCTGACACACAAACATGCCCCTTTTCTTTCTTTTTAATTTTAATATTACGTTTTGCTTTTTTTTTTTTTTTTTTTTTTCCGAGACAGGGTTTCTCTGTATAGCCCTGGCTGTCCTGGAACTCACTTTGTAGACCAGGCCAGCCTCGAACTCAGAAATCCGCCTGCCTCTGCCTCCCGAGTGCTGGGATTAAAGGTGTGTGCCACCATGCCCGGGTTAATATTACGTATGTTGGTGTTTTTCCTGCATGTATATCTGTGCACCATGTGTGTGCAGGGATCTCAGAAGAGGGCATCCTGGAACTGGAGTTACAGATGGTTGTGAGTTGCCAAGTGGGTCCTGGGAACTGAGCTCCAGTCTCCTGCAAGAGCAGCAAGGACCTTTAACCACTGAGCATCTCGTCAGCCCCCACACTTCCTGATGAGCTAATAATATTCCTAAGCTATGTGAAGTACAGGAGATAACTGCAGTGTAGGCAGAGTGACTAATCAAAGGGACACTTTTGTTTGTTTTTGTTTTTTTGAGAAGTGATCACAGTATGTAGCTCTAGCTGCCCCAGAATTCACTTTGTAGACCAGGTTGGCTTTGAACTCACAGAAATCTGCCTGCCTCTGCCTCCTGAGTGCTGGGACTAGGGGTTATGTCCCCAGCCTACCACAAAGGTACACTGTTGACTCACAGGTTGAGAGCCACTGCTCTAGACCAAGTTTTATGCAAAGAAATAAAAGAGTAGGCATTCCTGGATTCTAAGGGAATTAAGGGCTGTTCTCTACATCAGGGGAGGAAAAGTCAGGAAGAGAATTGTGAAGAGGCTTTCCACTGTGCTGAGAACCTCCTTTCAAGCTGGAAATGACCCTTGTGCTAAGTCACTTTTCTTCAATTATTTTAGGCCTGAATGTTTAGAAGATGTTTCCTCTTTGTAAAATTTTATTTAATTGTTCCACTTTCCAAATCTGTCTCAATAAATGTTTTTCTCAAGAAATATACTTTGCTTTAAGTTTGTATACAGTAGCACAAGCTGCTGTTATACATTGTCAAGTAGCGAAAGCTCGGAACAGCCACCGTGGTCTAACTCTCCTTACAAATCAGACAGCCAAGGTAGAAGCAGCTGGAGAAATGGCTCAGATGTGATGAGCATGCCCTAGTCTCCCAGAGGATCCAAGTTCAGCTCCCAGCACACATGGAAGGTGGCTCACAGCCTCAGGGGATCCAATGACCTCCAAGGGCACCTGCATACATATAGCTCACATACACCCACAGACATTCAAAAATATATATAACTAAAAATAAATGACTCTTTGATAGCAGTATAGAAATAAAATAAAATGGTATACAAAATACCTCTCCCAATACCATCCCTGGTACACACGTCCTTCTAGCAGACAACCTCAGTGGTTCCTAGGAGCCACCTTCCTCTGGCTCCAAGGCCCTCTCTCTTGGAACCTGGTAACTCCAGATAGTTTTACCCCTGACCCTGTCGGCCACCTGGAAGAGCAATGGCGAAACCCTTCCTGAGCCTGAAGGCTGATCACATCACGGACATGATACTGTTAAGACTCCAGGAAGCGGCCGTCCTCAGCCTCACCCCCTAGGCAGAGAGACTGTCAAGTGATAAGTCACCGTGAGCTGACGGAACACCAAAGACACCTACCTATCTGCCTGTCGTGGGAGTCTCCAGGTGTACATGTAGCAGCCCTTGTTTGAGGAAGGAGTATGTTTCCCACATAAGGACAAGTTCCTGGAAACCCTCTTCCTTTTCTGTGAGGACCTGAACTAGAGCTAGCTCCATCTCCTGCTCAGGGACATCCAGTTCTTATATAGCCCCCCGTCTGTGCCAGAGTTACTGTTTCGAGTGAGTAGATATCCTGGTGGGCCCTGGGACCTCAGGGTGAATCAACATCATAGCCTGCCAGGTTTGTTTCCTGTGCCTTTCTCTCGAAGCAGCCTGCTGCAGAGGCGGAGGACGTGGCACCACCAGCTAAAGGCCTTCCATAACCTGGATGGGGCAAATCTCGGGGAGATGTGCGAGGCAGTGCCTATGTGGAAGAGTGAGGCAGGGCACATGCTGACCCTTTGGGGGGGGGGGATATTGAGCATGAGCTAAAGAGTTTGGGCTTTTGGGGAAGTGGATCTGGTTTTGAGGGCTGGAGAGATGGTTCAGTGGTTACGAGCACTGACTGCTTTTCCGAAGGTCCTGAGTTCAAATCCCAGCAACCACATGGTGGTTTAAAAAAAAAACAAACAAACTAAAGAAGGATCTGGTTTTGAGGGAGAAAGACTGAAGAACTCGGAAGCTGTCACAAACATCGTGAGGAGAGACATGGAGGGATGGGGCCCCTTTGACTTCATGTACATGGCTCAATGGAATGCCTAGGCTACTCCTGTGACACTGCCCTGGCTAGTGCCAGTTCCAATTCCACCGTGCCCTACAGTACACATGACCACACCCAGTTTGACTGCAGCCCCTCTTCTGGACGTTTGTCAGCAACCCACTGCTGACTCAGAATGACCAAGCCCCAGCAGCCTAACTCTAGATAGAGGCTATGACCTCCAGGACGTCTGTGGTAGATCCTCCAGAATGCTGTATGGGTGTGCAGCGACATGGGGGTGGGAGGGGGCAAGCATGCATGAGACCCTGACACCAGAGGAGGAACAGTTCCTGCAAGCCCAAGTCAGTACGAGAGCCACGTTGGTACCCAGAGCCTGGAGTCAGCTCCTGGACAAGAACTGCCTTCTCCCCCTACCAGAATGCTTCAGATACCTTTCTCAGAGCTCACTTCCTCTTTACAGTGAATCATACAGTGAAAAGGGAGGCTCTCCTAGATCCATGGCAGTCTTCTTCCTCTGTGCCTTCCCCACTGCAGTGATTTCTTCCGTTTGTTTGAAAAGGGTTTCTCAAGGTTGGTTCCCAAGATGCAGATGCCTCCGTACAGCTCACTGTGGGCGTGGGAGGCACCCACTGCTGTGAACAAGATCCTCATAGAGCAGCCCAAGTGTGTCCCCAAGTGTCTGTGTTAGAATATATTATGTTATAAAAAGAAACAAAGGGCCGGGCCTGGTGGCGCAGGCCTTTAATCCCAGCACTCAGGAGGCAGAGGCAGGCGGATTTCTGAGTTCGAGGCTAGCCTGGTCTACCAAGTGAGTTCCAGGACAGCCAGAGCTATA
>NC_034592.1:69143211-69167916 GCF_900095145.1 Mus pahari | reverse complement strand
AAAAAGAAACAAAGGAAGAAAAGAAAGGAAGGAGGGAGGGGAGGAGGGAAGGAGGGATGGAGGGAGGGAGGAAGGGAGGGAGGGAATCCTGTTTGGTTTTGCTTTGTTTTGTTGTTGAGACAGGGTTTCTCTGTGTACCCCTGGCTGTCCTGGAACTCACTCTGTAGACCAGGCCGTCCTCAAACTCAAAGATCTGCCTGTCTCTGCCTTCCCAGTGCTGGGATTAAAAGCATGTGCCACCACCACTCAAAAAGAAAGAAGGAAAGGAAAAAAAAATACTTCCTGCCATAATGTTTCTCAGGGACTTGTCTCTGTGGCTATCGAGATTAATGTAAGCTAGAAAAGGCACAGAAAACACATGCAAATTCTATATTTTTGGTCTTATACTTATCAACCAGTTTAAAATCCACAGTTCCTTTCCATATGAAAACGTATTTACACTTACTAAGAACAAATGAATACTGGTCAGAGGTTTTTCATTTTGTTATGTTTTGTTTTCCAAGCATCAGACATCAGACATATGTTTTGGATGTAAGCACAAATTTTAAAAACTAATTTAAGGCAGACATCGTGATGTAAGTCTGTAACCCCAGAACTCAGGACACTGAGGCTGGTAAATCAAGAGTCTGAAGGCTGCCTGTTCAAGCAGGTAGAACCCGCGTCTTCAAAACATAAATAAATTACATTACATTAAATACTAGAAGGCCTGGTCTCCTTAGGGTAGTGGTGCTCAACTTTCCTGACCTGAGACCTTTTAATACAGTTGGTTCTCAACCTTCCTAATACTGTGACCCTTTAATACACTTCTTCATGTTGTGGTGACCCCCAACCATAAAACTGTTTCACTGACACTTCGTAACCATAATTTTGCTACTGCTATGAATTGTAATATAAGTACTTTTAAAGAAAGAATTGCCAAAGAGGTCTCAACTGAAAACTACTACCTTAGAGGAAGTAGGGCAGCAGGAAGGGCACTCATTCCAAATCAACTTAAGAGCTTCTCTGAAACGTAGGAGTGTTCAGAACCAACAGCCATGCCTTAAAGCACCATGCGTTCAATGTTTTCAGTTCCGAAGCTGGAGAGGCGGCACAGTTTCAAACACTGGCTGCATTTCCAGAGGATCCAGTCTGATTCCGAGCACCCACATGGCGGGTCACCACCGTCTGGTGTTTTCAGTCTAGGGGATCCAATGGTTGACGTTCTCTACAGGCCCTGCACACATGATGCACTGACATACATGCAGACAAAACACTCATACACATAAATCTTCACTAAATGTCCAATTACATCACTAAATACAGCTGATGTATATATGCACTGGCCTATATTGACACCCAAAGTTAAATCAATAATCATAAAAATACACACATACACCCGCCATCTACTACGTCTGCCTCCAGCTTCAACAGCCACGACTCCAGATCTCCATCCTTTCAAGAAGCTTGCTGCAAAGAAAGTTTGTCTTCACTAAGAGCCCAAGTCTTAAAATACTAGAGTCCACATCAGACAATTGCTCCGCTGAAAGGAAGTGTGAATAGAGTGGGCGGGAGAAAGCAAGGAAAGGCCGCTCTCCAAACAAACCCACAGGCAGCTCATTCAGGACCTGGCGGGGACTGGCAGCCACTCTGGAACACATGAGGGAAGTAAATATTTTGAGTCACAGCCCCGAAGTCACCGCTGTCCCGCTGTCACTACGCTGAACCGCCCAGACTGCTGGACTGTGTTGCCACTCTTAAAAAGGAAATAAAATACAGATCAGGGATTCCAGGGCTGGAAGAAACGTTTTTTTTTTTTTACCTCAAATGTGTTGGACAGGGGGCTCATATTACCCAAATAAACTTCAGAGGGGGTAAATGCACTGTGGCACGCTTTGAATCCCAGTGCCTGGGAGGCAGAGACGAGCAGATCTTTGTGAGTTCAAGGCTAGCCTGATACACAAATCAAGACCTAAGACAGCCAGGACTACACAGAGAAACTCTATTTTTAAACTAATAAAATAAATATAAAATCATGAAGCAAATCACTAGAGACTTGAAAATCACTCTTTTTTTTTTCCCCCCAAACTTTCAAAATATGTTGTTTGCGCCCCACCAAACTCCCAGGAGGGCAGAAGCTGTAACAGGAGCACCCAGTCAGTGTGGGTATCTAATGCTCCTTCCCGTGGTCTTCTCTCTCCAGAGTATTTCACAAGCCACTGCCCAGACATTTGGGGTTCAGCTTGCTGAGGAAGTAAAATATCATTAACATTATGCTGAAATTTAAGATGAAGACACCCTGTTACCCTAAAACTAAATGTTTCTCTCTTCTCTTTATGACTAAAGAATATCTTTTGGACAAGATTATACCACTTTTTAAAAGAGAAATGCTGAAATATCCAAAAGAAATAAGAGAGAAGCCTCTATTTAGAAGTTAAATGTGGTTTTGGTCATTGGGTTCTTATTTGTTACTATGAGTTCTATAAATAATGAGACGATTTGGGTTCTTAGAGAATTTGTTGGGTTTTGTTTGCTAAAACAAGCTGTCAAAACAATGTCATCCCATATCAATCCCCGAGTAAATAAAACACTTCAAAAACCTCCTCAAGCAGGTTTCTACCCCAAATACAACTGCAACTTGAATATTACTAAAAAAATAAATTTGGGTGAGAGAAAAAAAATCTCTCAATAGAAATTATTATTTATGTGAAACCTTCAAAAGCCCTTTGATCATTCATTAAAACCCTCTGTCTAAGAGGTAGGGTAGGGATGAAGCAATAAATGAGACCCAGGCCTCTGCTGCTCACGGTGAAGGACACCTTTGGGAGCAATGTGGCTGTCAGCTGTCATTCAGCTGGTCACCAGGGTGACTCAGCTGATCTGGCTGGTGCACGTCCCCTCCCTCTCTCCTGCTCTATGTGTATCCCTACTGAAGCTGCATGCTGTTAGTAATTTCCACAGAACTCTCTGGAAACATTGTTTACCTAAGACAGCTATCCTCTAAAGATAAACAAGAAGAGTCAGCAAAGTGTATCTGGAAGAAACAGGCTGGAGCTCATTTTTCTGGGTACCAGCAGTGTTTATTTAGCCTTATTCAGACTCTCCCCCACTCATCCCACGAGCCATCATCTCCAAGGTTCTGCAGTAACACAGCACAAAGAACACAGGCCTGTGTGAGCCGGCACTGCTCTCTCAATGCTGGATTGTTTCCTGCCAGAGTTAGAGAGGAAGTGATCCGAGAGCTTCAAACAGTCACAAACAGACTCCCTTTACTGGAGATTCAAAACGAAAAAATAAAATAAAATCAACCCCAGTCTTGAGAGAACGGACATGAGTCGGATCAAACTGCGAGAAGTAGGATTTAAAGGGATCATGTGAAACTGGCTGGTCAAATGTTACAGATATTAAATAAGATATTATTAGCTATATGTTCATCGATAATAAAAGAACAAGACAAAATTATGTATTCCTAAGGTGCTCCAATCACACAATTCTGAACCAGAAGATGAATGATTTTGTCAGGAGACAAATGTTCATTAAAGAAAAATCTTTAGTCTAAATTCACATTGTAGCAAAAGAACACTAAGTTTCATTTGTTTTAACTTTGTAATTTATAAGGCTACACTATAAATGTACAATCTAGACATATCTCTAAAAGACAGAAAAACTCACCAGAAGGAGGAAGTTAGACTTGCAGAAAGCTCTTTTCCAGTCTACCTAAGTGCATTAGCTCCAATAAGCTGGGAAGTGTAGGCCACAGAGGCCATTTTTACATTTGTTATTTAAAGCAAAGCCTAGGAATGGAGGGGGAGGGGGAATAACTTTACTGCATTCTTCTGAATGAGAGTCTGCATGGCCAGTCTTGTCTGCTGCCTGCAGCTGAAACCTTCTAGAAACACCCTTGAGCGGTGCAGGAGCAGGATGTTCCGAGTGAAAAGGGGAACCTACATCTGACCTTCTCTAGGATGAAGTTAGATCCTTCTACTTTTAAAAGACACTATTTGTAAGCTTGCAGTCCAGCCTGTATTTCCAAGGAGAGAGGCATGCGTTCCTTCCCCCGTGAAGATTAACAGCCTATGTTTCTGGAAGGGGAGGGAGTGACGGTGTGCTATATATGTTTTCAGATGTGTGGATGCCCACATACCATGCTCATGTATGCAGAGGCCAGAAGCCTGATCCTCCTTTATTGCACTCGGCCTTATTCCCTTGAGACAGGGTGTCTCTCACTGGACCTGAAGCTAGTATGGCAGCCAGCATGCCCTAGTGACCCTCCTGTCTGCCAACCACAGGGCTGGAGTCAGAGGCACATGAGGCCACTTCCAGCTGGAAAAAAACTCTTTTCATAATAAATAAAACTGGGTACCGATCAGTCTGTTAGTAACATCTGCTTCCTTGGAGAAGGAAAACACGTAGCAATAAGAGGGTTTTGCCAAAAGTCACAATAACAGTGATTATGATGTAAACCAAGACATAATTCACTTAACAGCCACAATTATCTCTATTTCTTTCCTTTCTTGTGATTCCTTTTTCATGATTACTCTTCACCCAGTTTTAGTAAGAGGCTGTAATGAACAATTCATTCTCCCCTTGTGCAGTACTGCACTTTGCTATCTATAAAGTGAATTCACAGATGTGGACTCCTTTGATCTACAGACAACACTGCTTTCTCGGACAACCCAGGAGACTGATACAAGCAAAGGCTAATCACTTTCCCAAGGTCACCCAGTAAGTATCATAGCCTGAATCTCAGCCTTCCACGTCAAGTATCCACAGCTGCCAACAGAAAAAGAACAAGAGAAGGAGCTAAGCCTATTTATATAAACACAGCTCTTGCTGGAAGCAGCCTTCAGCGTAACCAATATCAACTTTTAAAACATGTAAAGAGATTCCGGCCAATAGAATAACACCACTCCAACCGAGACGTCCGTCCTACTTCCCAGAACCTTCCTAAGTAATACAGACCATCACAAGCCATAAAAGACTTGGCGGGTGTGATCAGCCACATCCTCCGCAAACGTCTGGGTGTGTCCAAGAGGGGCCAGGACAAGCATCAGTCAGTCAAGTGAGGCAGCACTGAATCCTGTGAACACCGCTGGCCTTAGCTGAAGGAAGAAGCCAGAAGGTCCAGGTTCCCTGCTATTGGCTCCGAGAGAAATGCAGGGTAGCCCAGTGAGATCCATTACAGATATCTAGCTTCTAGGACTGACTGTAATAACCCTGTGTTGTTGAAAGACATCTAGGGATGAAGGGAAAGCTCAGTGGTCATGTTTTCCACACACAGGTCCTGAGTTCAATCTCTCCAGCAATAAAAAAAGAAAGAAACCAGGGTTGAGATAGCTTCTGACACCAGCAATAGGGAATTAATATTGGCCTGAATACAAACCAGAACAGACCATATTAGTTTTCTATGTGGATAGACTCCACATTCATCTATACAGTTTAACTGCACAGTTATGTATGTACCACATGCATGCCTCATACCCACAAGGTCATAAGAAGGCATCAAAGCCGGGCAGTGGTGGTGCAGGCCTTTAATCTCAGCACTTGGGAGGCAGAGGCAGGCAGATTTCTGGGTTCGAGGCCAGCCTGGTCTACAAAGTGAGTTCCAGGACAGCAAGGGTTACACAGAGAAATCCTGTCTTGGGGGAAAAAAAAAAAAAAGAAGGCATCAGATCCCCTGGAACTGCAGTTACAGATATGGTTGTAGACTACCAAGTGGGTGCTAACAAACCAAACCCAAGACCTCTCAAAAATAACAAGGGCTCTTAACTGATAAGCCATCTCTTCAGCATCTCCCCAAACTTAAAAAAAAAAAAAATGCCAACATATATGTATATAGGAGTCTGAATACTTTATTCCAACAATGTGAATATAAAATCTGAATTAACTCTTAGATCTTCCTTAGATCCCCCTTTTTTTACTGCCACCACCTTGATTGACATTAAAATTTGTTCTCAAAATAAAATTATCCTGTTATCAGTAATACAATATAAATATCCAGTACATTTTAAATAAAAATATGTTTATGATTTTTTTTTTGTCACCTAGATCTATTGAACTACTCAAGATCATTCCTCAACCTTTTTTGGTTTTGTTGTTTTTGTCTTTTACATCACACCAGCCTGGGAGTCATTGATGAGTCGAGGGGTAATCTGCAGTAGTCAGTGAATCCTGCCTCACTTGGGCTCACAGTCAAACTGCAGAAATCTCTCCTGTTCTTGAGAGCTCCCTATTCTCTGAAGAGATAGAGACTTATCTCAGTGATTTTCCCAAAATGTCTACATATGAGCACTGTAAGCTTCAGTTGGAAGACATGCAAAGCAATGGAGACACACAGAACTGCGGAAGCAAACACATACAAATCATTTCTACAGATAAGTCTCCCTGTGAATGTGGGGTGGCGATGTGTCTTAGGTGTTACTTCTTTAACAAGATGCATTTACCTTTATTCATGTGCATAAGTGTTTTGTCTGCACACATGGATGTATACCATGTGCATGACCCGTGCCTTTGGAGGCCAGAAGTGGGTACTGGATCCCCCACAGTGTTACAAATGTTTGTCAGCTGCCAAGTGGGTCCTTGGGAACTGAACCCCAGTCATCTGCAAGAGCCACAAGTGTTCTTAACCATGGAGCTATCTCTCCAGCCCTGTTGTTACATTAAAACAAAAATAAAGACAAGACAAGAAAAAAGGACCAAATGGGCCAGGTATGGTGCCACAAGCCTTTAATCACTGCTGTCAGAAGGTAGAGAGACAGGCAGAACTCTGTGAGTTCAAAGCCAGCCTGGTCTATATAGCAAGCTCCAGGCTAACATAGTGAGACCCTATCTCCAAAACCAACCAACCAACCAACCAAATGGCATAAATGAGGAGACCGGACAACAACATCAAGGCTTACCTGTTGAGTCAAATTCAATGGGCTGGCACCGGCGGCTGGATGAGCATTCACATTTGAGAACTTGCCCTCCTTCTACAATCCCAGGCTGGGTTGTGTTTGCTTTGGGGGCTCCCACCAGGAGAAACATCCTGCTAAATAAAACAGAAAAGCCAGGTGATACTACAAATGACACAAATTTGTCATCTTTATATTATGATTTATGACCAAACATTCTTTTGATATTATCCACAAATACTTTTAAAAACTACTTTCGGGTAGCATAATTTCCTCCACTATGAGATAATTTCTCTTGCGTTCACTTAAAAATGTACATTATCCAAACTGTACATTTTAATTTATTTATTTTCTGCATCTGAGTGTTTTGCCTGCACGTATATCTGTGGACAGCACTCATACCTGCACGTATGGCGTTCAGAAGAGAGTGTTTACTGAATGCCCTGGAACGGGAGTTACAGACGGTTGTGAGCCTCATGTAGGTGCTGGGAATCGAATCTGGGTCCTCTAAAAGAACAGTGAGTGCTCTTAACCACTGAGCTATCTCCCTAGCCCCAAACTATACATTTTAAGTACTTGCGTTTCTTGGACCAGTGAGATAGTAAAGATGATTGTCGCCAAGTCTGAAGACCCGAGTTCAATTACCAGAAACTATATGGTAGAAAAAGAAAACTAACTCCTGAAAGTTGTCGTCTGACCTCCCTGAATGTTCACCATAGTCTTCATGTGTGCACGCACATGTGCACACGCGCGTGCACGCACGCACACACACACACACACACACACACACACAGTATTTTTTTTCTTTTCTCCCGCCACCCACCTCGTCTTTCTTTTGTTTGTTTGTTTTTGGGGCTTTTTTTGTTTTGTTTTTGTTATTGAAACAAGGCCTCAAGAGATCCTCCTCCGCCCCCATCTCTGCCTCCAGGTACTGAGATCAAAACCATGGGCACCACTATTCCTGGGCTAACTTTTTGTTTTCTTCTCATTCAAAAATTAATGTGGGGGCTTGAACATGTTTGCTGCATCAGGCTCAGTTCTGGCACGAAAGACGCCTGGTTTAGACACTGTCCTCTCCACAAGAAACCAAGCCAGCCAACAAATCATGCGACATTCCTCTGAAGGAGACAAACAATTGGCCAAGGGAGCAGATTTCTGCAGGCCTTCCTTAGATAAAGGAAAGTTACCTTCAAGGAATGGAGGGGAAAGACTTCCTTTAGGGAAAGGGAACTCTCTCCAGGAAGGTGTCAGGGCAATGGAAAGGGAGATCTTTTAGAGATAAAGAACTCAGGGAAACGATCTCTACCGATCTCTACCGACTGCTCAGTGAATTGAGAGGAACCTGCTTAGGAGAGAGTGCCTAGGAAGTTGCTGCAGGAGAGGAGGAAGGGAAAGGGGAGGTGAGAAAGGGAGATGAAGAGGTGGGTGGGACACCTTAAATACTGCATACAGATCCTGGGTAGGAAAGAACGTAGCCGCCCAGACGGAAGAGACAAGGGGTATCGCTAAGCATAGAAAGCAAGCTAGGAGTGGCTCAAAGTAACAGCCTGGGAGTCTGGTAAAAGCTAAGCCATGAAGTCCCTTTCAGACTTAGTAAAGCCATCAGTTTTATCTTAGTTCCATTTAAAACCTTAGGAACGGGGGCTGTCTTGACTTTGAAGAATTAAAGAAAAAAAAACTGAAGAAAGGTGGTGGTGCACGCCTTTAATCCCAGCAGAGGCAGGCAGATTTCTGAGTTCGAGGCCAGCCTGGTCTACAAAGTGAGTTCCAGAATAGCCAGGAGAAACCCTGTCTCAAAAAAACAAAATAAATAAATAAATAAATAAATTTTTTTAAAAAAATGGAAGAAAGAATGCTCAAGGAGGGGATGGTGAGCCACTAGCCAATGGAGATGGAGAACGAGTTAAGAAACACTGAGGAGAATGAACAGAGAGACAGCACCTAGGCTTTGAACACAGAAATGGGGGAGACAGAAAAACACCACCCAACTCTTCACATTCGAGGGTGCTTGTCGAGCAAGTAGGGGAGAGGAAGGCAGATCCCAGAAAAACATGAACTCAGTTCTCAGTCTGTCCCATCCCTCTGTCTGTGAGACACCTAAGTGAGTCCCAGCGCAAAATGGAGATCTGTGTCCAGAAGGAGTTGGGAGGGAAGACACACAGACAAGAGTAAGCTGTGAGGGAGAAGGAAGAAAAAGAAACCTCCACCTTGCTTTTCAAGGAACTGACAGATTTAGTTTAGCGGTATCAAAAAAATGGGCGTGCACAGAGGCAGGGAGTGAGGGAGCCAGCACTAGATAGATACTGCCGTCACCACCGTCCCATCTGGTTAAACAAGTCACTTAAGTTCCGGAAAGTATAACTTACAGTTACAAACCGACGCACAACGTAAATATAAAAGGTACTGATTTTTAAAATCTGCTCAACCTCACTTCTCCTGGGTAGCAGCAGTCAGATCTCAGCTAGATCAAACAGACAGCTGCTGTGTGGACTGCTTAGGCAATAAGTATTCTTTACTCTGACGCTTATCTTGAAACCCACACATTCAAAATCCAAACTAAACTGCAGAGCAAGCCACGCCCTGTTTAATAAATCTTTATGCAGTCATATTTGGCAGCAGTAAAACACCACTGTTGGCCTTCTCCCATCACAGCAATGATTCTGAGTAAGAAATCAGCTTGGCTTTCACTCAGCAAGGATCTTTCTTTCACAGAAAAAAAAAAAAAAGGTTAAGTGTAAGATTTGTATCACCTACAAGATAAAGAAATTCCTTGTCATTACAATACCCTGTATTTTTTCAGAACTTGTTTATTAACATAGGCAAATTAGAATATGGAATTTTTGCTATAACTATATAAATTTACAGAGGTAAATCTAGCTGTAAATTGTGTGTGTGTGTGTGTGTGTGTGTGTGTGTGTGTGTGTGTGTGTGTCTGTGTGTGTTTTCCTCTCAATTACATCATAACTTTAGCCACAAGAAGTCTGGACACGCAGCTGACTGGCACAGCACTTGACTAAAGCCTGAGGTTGGATCTCTAGCACCACAAAATCAGGCAAAGTGAGCAGGAGATGTAGCTCATTTGACAGAGTGCTTTGCCTAGCTTGCAAAAACAAAGAAAACAAAGCAGAATTCAACCCCTAGTACCACCTAAAATCAGGTGTGATGGCAATGCCCATAATCGCATCATACAGGAGGTATGTGGACCGCTATATGGACTATACCTCTGGAACCGTGAGCCCACATGAACTTTCCCTTTTCAAAGTTGCTTCTGGCCTTGGTGTTCTAACACAGCAACAGAAACGTAACTAACACAGAGTAAGCCTCTGTGGGATGCTGTCCTTCCACTGGGGATGGAGTGGGGAGCCCAGTTCCTTCTCCCTCTATGTGATGCTGTCAAGTCTAGCACACATCCCTTCCCCTAGCCTGCAGGCTGAAAGGTGGTGACCGTATCCGGTGGTTCCTAGGCTCTGCCCTTTTCTCTGGCCACATGAAGGCTGAAAGGCAAGCTGTGGGATCCGGAGAAGGCTGAGTCACAAATAGTCATTGATCTGGTGACTTGGGACTATCTATGCACTGCTTGTCACAGTCTGCACCTTGAAGAGGACTTGGTCCTTTCCTTCCGAGTTCTTGAACTGGCCATCAGAGCACAGAAATCTTTGAGCCCTGAGCGTGTGGACCAATGGGGTTCCAAGTGAGAACAGCAGGTTCCCAGATTTGCCTTGACACCCACAAGCAACTCACTTCCGGAGTGTCTTTTGCACATTTCTTTTCGGAACCTTCTATAATTGTTTTTTCAAAACTATTCCTTACTTATAAGGAAGTGCTTATTTGAATGTGGGGCTCTAATTCACCCCTCTGCCTGAGCAGGAAACAGCACACTCATTAGCTACAGGTCTCTGTCTTACAGTAACTACACACCAATAAGTCGTCCCCAAAGTACTCCATCAACTCTTGGGTCACGGAAACCATACTTTTCAAATCATTCGATTATTTAAATTATCCTTAAAACAATGTCCTTATGTAACAATTCTATTTAGTTTTGTACTTCTTGGCTTGGCAACTGTAAAACCGTGAGCACTCATCAGTTCTTATTAGGGGACTTATTAGGGGACGGCCTCTGGCTAAAGCTGAAGAAGGGGCACAGTAGGAGAGAGCACTGAATAAAAATGTCACTCTTGGCAGCGCACAGCCTGAGTGCTTGCAGGAGTCCAGGAGCCAGGCTTCTGCTTTCATCGGGCCGTCCGCACATTACAGGCATGAAAGGATGGTAATTAGAAAAGCTAATATTGATGTTCAACAGTTTCCCTACGCGTCCCTTCATGTGCAGTCTTGCCCACTGGTGAAATACATAGAAATAGGAGAATAATGAAGACGGAACATGTGAAAACTGTCAGGGTCTAATCCCAGGTTAGTAATTAAAAATCAGTAAGATTAAAAATATGAGAAACAGGGTATTTCATACAAATATCACTGTAATACTTTAGCTACTTTTAAGATATTTAAGTATTCTAGAAGAAACAAATGGAGATTTGGAAAAGGTAAAAAAATTATTTTTTAATATTTGTTTGTTTGTTTGTTTGTTTGTTTGAAGTATGTTAGTACACTGTAGCTGTCTTCAGACACACCAGAAGAGGGTATCAGATCCCATTACAGATGGTTGTGACCCACCATGTGGTTGCTGGGAATTGAACTCAGGACCTCTGGAAGAGCAGTCAGTGCTCTTAACCTCTGAGCCATCCCTCCAGCCCCAAAAGTAAAGAATCTTAAAAGGAAGTCATATATTAAAAAATAAATAATATCCCATAGACTGGAGATCACAGGGTGGGAAAAAGATGCTAAGAAAATTAAGGAAGCTGGGCTGCTGTGGTGCACGCTTTTAATTCCAGCACTTGGCGGACAGAGATAGGCAGACCTTTGAGTTAAGAGGCCAGCCTGGTCTACAGAGTGAGTGCCAGGACATCCAGGACTACACAGAGAGACCAAGAAAAGGAGGAGAAGAGGAGAGGAGGAGGAGGAAGAAGAGGAGGAGGTGGTGATGGAGGTGGTGTTAGAGGTGATGTTTTTGTGCACATTGTGAAGATGGATCTCTGTCCTTCCTTGCTTGCCTACGGTGCCTCTGATTGGTTGAAATAAAAAGCCTATGACCTATAACAAAATGCATAATAGTAAGGTGGGACTTCTGGAGAGAGAGGGAGAGAGGGAGAGAGGGAGAGAGGGAGAGAGGGGAGAGAGAGGGGAGAGAGAGAGAGAGAGAGAGAGAGAGAGAGAGAGAGACTGAATCTGGGAAAGAGGATGGTGCAGGGGATGGGCCACTCAGACTCAGAGGAAGCATTATTTGGGGACTGGGGCAGGCATAGAAAGGTCACAGTTGCAAGAAGGAGAAGAAAAGCAACGAGGAAAAGCAGGAGGAAGAAGGGAAGAAGAAAGAGGAAGGAGAGGAAGAGGAAGAATAATTAAGAAAAGAGTTATTTATGCTACAACAAAAGCTGTAAGCCCATCAATGAAACACTTTATAAAAATTAATGTTAAATAAAAGTCAACTAAAAAATAAATAAATAAATAAATAAATAGGGGGGCTGGAGAGTTGGCTCAGTGATTAAGAGCACTGACTGCTCTTCCAGAGGTCCTGAGTTCAATTCCCAGTTACCACATGGTGGCTCACAACCATCTGTAATGGGATCTGATACCCTCTTCTGGTGTGTCTGAAGACAGCAAAGTATAATCATTAAATAAATAAATAAATAAATAAATAAATAGTCAACTAAAACTGTCTGCCGATTGTCTGCAGCAGTCCAAGTACACTAAAGAAGGAGACAGAATAGAAAAGATGTTTGCAGTGTAACTAGTAGCACTGCCCAGTGCAAACAGAAGGGGACAACTCACAAACATGGCAAGTTGTCAAGATAAGTCACTTGAAATCTCTGTCCTCGGTTCTCTAGAACAGAGGTACAATGCTCTGTCATTACTTAAATTCTTTCCCAGGTGGCCAGTAGATAAATGAAAACAATGTTTGAAAGCTTTGAAAACAAGACGTGATGATGCCGTTAGCAATCAAACCAGCAGTTGATATATTTAATAAACTATTTCTTTTCTTTTTTTTTTTTTTTTTGAATAGGAAGTAATTTAAAAGTAATTGTCTGCTTTTAACGGAGCTTTTCTTTCCTTGGTCTTCTCAAAGAGCCATTAATGCTCAAGTAACTAACTCAAAGGAGAAGAGGGAAAAGCGAAGGGCGGGAAAGCTGGCTCACACCATTTCCTGGCAAAGCAGACAGGTTGGGAGCCAGCCCAAGCTCGCACGGGGCTGGTAAGACCTCACAGAAGAGCATGTATATTCTGAAGCTAAGCAACGTAAGATCCATGCCTTCAATGTTCTCCTTGCTGTCTCGATCTCACTCCAAAAAAAGTTTGCCCAAAAAACGTGGCCAAGAGCCACACCTTCACCAGCACTCCGTGGTAACTCGATTTATTTGTACTAATGCCTCTTTGGGACGCCAGAAATGAGTGTGCTATTCATGTGATGCCAAGGAGTGGGGGATACTAAGAAGCAGCGGGAAAAGAAAGGAACAAGGAGAGAGAGAGGGAGGAGTGGAAGGCAAGAGATAGGAAGGAGAAAGCAGCTGGGTGGGGGTGGGAAGAGAAAGAAGGGAAAGAGACACTCTGTGAGGATGGCCTTGAGCTGCACTTCCTACCCAGTACAGAACAGGAAGGGCAGTTGCTTCACAGAATACAAGTCTGGCTACCAAGCAGGGCAGCTGGCCAAACAATGACAAGTACACTTCCAAACTTTCCCAATGAACTAAGCTCTTTGGCTGCTCTCAACACTGGCCTTTCTGAGATAAAGCCTGTTTCATATATGTAGCTGACTCTGAGGTGTCCAGTGGGAACTCCTGAAAAATTCTATTTATATACATAAAAGGAAATGTGTATAAAATAGTTGAGGTGTAATTCAAGTTTCAGATTTGCTCTACAAACAGACAAATGTTTCGGGTCAGCAACTGTGTAAAGTAAAACGGAAACGGTAACTATCACATTTCATCCACGGTCCCTGGAAATCACAGGCATTTCCCTGCCTCTGCCTCCCGAGGGCTGGGAATTAAGGCATCCACCAACCATCACATCCACCCAATAAATCTATGATCTTAACCATAAGGAATAGACCTAAGGTTTGCTTTCCAAATGATAAAGACTGTAGTTTAACCAGGTGTATTATTTATGATGGAGAAAATTAACCAACACAGTACATTTCAAGTTTATTAAAACATGCTGCAGTCTTTTTTTTTTTTTTTTGAGGTGGGGTGTGTTTTTTGAGACCAGGTCTCACTCTGTAGCCTGGAACTCACTACATAGCCCAGGCTGGCCTCAAACTTGTAACAATCCTCTCCTGCCTTAGCATCCTGGGTGCTGGGACTTCAAGTAAGTACACTACTCTAAGTCATTTTCTAAGGTATTATGATAATTGTTACAACATGGAAATTTTAAAAATTTCCTTCAGGAGGCCTTAGTCTGGGTTTGGATTTCCTCTACCAATGGAACTACTGAGAAAAAAAAAAAAAGTTTTGTTAATATAAAACCAGTAGAAACATGTTACATGTTTTGTAGGTCTATCGGCCAAATAGGCAGAATGATTCAAGAAGCTCTGAGCCACCCAGAGCCAGGCTCAAGTGAGAAGCAGAAGCAGAAAGCAAGCTAGAAGCAAGGAAACCTTATCAAGGAAGAGAGCGTAAGTCCTTCTGCCTGGTGACTAAGCAGTGACTAATCTCAGAGGCGTGTAGCAGGAGAGACAAAGTAAAATAGAAAATGAGAGGGAGGAATATGAAATGATCTCCAGGGCAACAGAGAAAGGAGGGTTCCATTAATAGAAATGGAGGTGCAACCAGCATCTCCTGATGCAAATAGAATTAATTTTTAGCTGAGTTAACACGGGGCTAATTCGGGCTAACTGGCCCACAGCTATTGCAATATTGTTTCTAATGGAGATAAAGAACTTGAAACTGGGGCCTTTTCTGTTTTGAGAGAGGGTATCATGTTACCCCAGCAGGCCTGGAACTCAGGACAAAGCTGGGGCTTGAACTCCTGCCTCTCAAGTGCTAAGATTACAGACGCATACCACAGTGCCATCTTCATCCTGGAAGTTTTGTTTAACACTTCTTTTTAATGAGTACCGCGATGCATTCATTCCCATAAGAATATGGAGATGATATTCTCACTCATAATCTTCTATTATAAGAAAAAAGAGGGGCTGGAGAGATGGCTCAGTGGTTAAGAGCACTGACTATTCTTCCAGAGGTCCTGAGTTCAATTCCCAGCAACCACATAGTGGCTCACAACCATCTGTAATAGGATCTGATACCCTCTTCTGCTGTGTCTGAAGAGAGCTACAGTGTACTCATCATATAAATATATAAATCAAATAAATAAAAATTTTATAAAAAAGAAAAAGGAAAAGTGAACCCATTCCGTAGTATTTAGATTTCTGAAACTGAAATATGTGGGGGGATCACAGCTACTCTCCTCATTAATCAATATTTTTCACATAGGGGGAGCTCTTTTATTAACAAACACTTGACTACATAGTTTTCCTTTAAAGTTTTTAAGCCAGGCATGGTGATGAGTGCCTTTAATCCCAACACTTGGGAGGCATAGGCAGGAGGAGGGAGGGAGGGAGGGAGGGAGGAAGGGAAGGAGGGAGGGAGGGAGGGGGGGAGGGAAGGAGGGAAGGAGGGAGGGGGGAGGGGCGGAGAGAGAGAGAGAGAGAGAGAGAGAGAGAGAGAGAGAGAGAGAGAGAGAGGTGGCTGGAGAGATGGCTCAATGGTTAAGAGCACCGACTGCTCTTCTGAAGGTCCTGAGTTCAAATTCCAGCAACCACATGGTGACTCACAACCATCTGTAATGAGATCTGACGCCCTCTTCTGGTGCATCTGAAGACAGCTACAGTGTACTTAGATATAATAATAAATCTTTGAGAGAGAGAAAGGGAGTGAGAGGGAAGGAGGGAGGGAAAGGAAAGAAAAAAAGAAAATATCAATATATACAACAGATAATGACATACAATACTGTGGATTCTAATGCTTGCTGAATATACGGGTGCCTTTGCCAATACTAAGCATAATTTCATTTGGTGGGGTGAGGTAGCTTCTCAAGACAGGGCTTCTCTGTGTAGTCCTGGCTATCCCTGAATTCTTTCTGTAAACCAGGCTGGCCTTCAACTCAGAGATCTGCCTGACTCTGCTTCCAGAGTGCTAGGATTTAAGCATGTGCCACTACCATCTGGGATTTTGTTCGGTTTTGTTTTGGTTTGGGTTTTTTTCTATTTTTAAGATTAAGTATAATCTTGTAATAATCTTCATTTAATCTGGAAGAGTCAGTAAGTATAAACTGTTGTTTAGGTATATTGGGAGGGAGGGGCACCTCCAAGTTGCTTTCTTTTTTATGTTAGGCCGGTCTCTTGGTACCAAAGTTGATAGTGACTGTTTCAAAATACAACATGCAATCTCCAAAGTTCCCCAATATCTTACTAATAAAACTCATGCACAAGTTCCTGTAAACATGAGACTGTATAAATGTATGAGCTCATTGCATATCCATTTGGCCATATGTTTTCCAAAGATTAGTTACATTCCTTGCAGTCAACAATAGTAAATACCACCAATAGCTCAAAACTGCTGTTTTCCATGGCAAAAGACAATTAAAAGCTTGCCACCCTGCCATGTTCCTGCCATGTATACTAAATCTTTGCCACAGACAAACAGAAGCAAAAAAACAAAACAAAAAACAAAAAACAAAAAAAAAAAAACCCTAAATACCAGTAAAAAGAATTAATAGCATCTGCAAAACACTCCATCAACTCTGAAGTATTTAACTGCTAATTCCTGATGTAAGGCAGGGAATATATTTTCAGTCAGAAAATTTTCTGTATAATTTAATCTAAAGGATACACCCAGGGAGCAAGTGCAGCGCCCATGATATAAAAAGCATACACTTAAAAAAATACATGGAAAGGAAGAAACTTTTAAAGGGTGAGCTAACTAAAGTGGTCTGATAGAGTGGATGTGGCTGTGGCTCAGAGGTATAGCACAGACTCAGCAGCCTGGGCCCCTGGAGGACCCCAAGCTCTGCTCCATCCCTACAAAGAGATCATTCGCATATGGTGGGAGTGGTTAAATGTCTGCAATTGGTGCTTCTGTGGTTTTTTTTTTTTTTTTTTTTTTTTGAGAGTGTGAGCTCAGGTCTAACAGAAAGCACTGTCAGTGTGAATACAGCCGTGCGCTACATACACAATGTAGATTTTTGCCAACCCCACTCAAGCTACAGGTTGCTTTAAGGACTGGTACCTATGATACTCATCAGTGTTCAGGAAAACGGTGCCAAACCCTGAAGGCTGCCCCAACAACCTCAGGCTAATACTTAGGTCATCTTCAAATGAACTTTGTATCACCTACCCATCAAAATTATTCCTTGCGCCTCCCCAAAACTAAATTTGGGCGGCAGGGGGATTGTGGTGAGAAAAATGTGTTGTTGTAACTGAAGGAACCATTTCTTTGGAAATACAATGTAATAGACATCAAAAACATCAATTAAATCGGGGTTTCTAACGCTAGTAGGGATGAGAATGATGCCAGCTTTGAGTCAAAGACAACTTTAATCCCCAAAACGACAATAGCCGTGACAAATCCTCAGGAACTTTGCAACACGGGACGTGGGTAATTTGAAAGCCTACGTGACCTGCTGAATTCTTCAGCACTGAAGTGACCTGCAGCGAGTGAAAACTCAGCAAACACCCTCGCTCTGTCTGAACAATGACCTAAATAGATGACTAGAAAAGGAGCAGATGACGCATTCCATTCATCTAGTGTATCTCAAACGCGCAAATGTCTCACAGTCCCTTACAATTTAATGCAACAATTTGGTCACTTTAGTCATCTGAGTGTCTAGAAGAGGAGTGAAAAAAAAAAAAAAAAAAACTAGAGAGAGAGAGAGAGAGAGAGAGAGAGAGAGAGAGAGAGATTATATCAGACGAAGGAAGGGGCTAACTGGTTGGTACGGGAGAAAAAACAATCTGGGACCAAGTGAAGCAAGAATGACAGAGATGGCCAAAAGTCTCGCAGGACAAGTCTGTACAGATGTCTCACTTTTACTGGATGCTTAACAGAGCTCCTTCAAAGCTCTCTCGCACTGTCCCCAGCCAATCAGAAGTTGGGGACAGGGTGAAAGTGGATGCTGAGTGTCAGGTTAGGTCATCCCCACAAAAGTTTCATCCATGCCGGACCTGGGCCAGTCGCGGGATGGAGAGCGTAGGCCGGTTTGGGGCCGGGAGGAACCGGGAGCCAGCGGCTGGGTACGGATCGGCTGGGTGAGGGCGCGCGGTGGGGGAGGGGGCGCCTGGGGACTCGAGCGCGGCCACTTACGAGGACGTGCTGGGCTCGAAGAAGTCCACGGCGAATCCGAAGTAACTTCCCTCGGGGCCGGCGTACTCGGCGGGACTTTCGACGTCCAGGTTGAAGGCGTGGGCGAGGGGCAGCAGGAGACCGGGCAGCAGCAGCAGGAGGCCGCCGGGGCGAGGGCGTAGCAGCAGCCGCCCGGGAGCAGCCATCGCCGGGGCGCGCGCGGGGAGCAGAGCCGAAAGACTACAGTCCCTATCCCGGTGCTCGGTGGCCGCGGCCCGCCGCCTGCGAGCGCCCGACCTGCTGAGCTGTGCTGTGTGCGCTGGCGGTCAAGGGCGGAGGAGAGGCGGGGCGGCGCGAGGCTGAGCCGGGCGGCACCCAGGAGGCGCGGTGTCCGACACGGGACTCCGGTTCTGTCGCTGGCTCGCGCGGTGCCTGGCGCTGAGAAGTGGCGGGGCGAGCGCAGTACCTCGGGGCCCTGAGCGGCCCGGGCTGGGGGAGGAGGCCGGGGAGAAGGAGGAGGAGCCGGCCAGGCCCGGGCCGCCCCGCCGAAAGAGGAAGTCGCGCTCACGGTGGCCTCCCACAGGAGAAGGCCGAGCGCACTTCCGTGCGCGCTGGCGGCCGCTCCTCCGAGGCCGTCCCGGGACTGCGGCCCAGATCCAAAGGACCAGGGGACAGGGGCAGCGCGCCTCCAGCCGAAGCCCTGCTAGCCCGGGGCTGGCTGCAATCAAAAGAAAAAGAACCAGGCACACCTCGTTCCCGGGTTCCTCCAGGCACTTCTGAGGGACTTTTGTTTAAGAATGCGGAAAGCTTTATTCGCTTCTCTTACTTCTGCCACTTAGCCCGGCAGGCGCTCACCAACAGAACTCTGTAATTATATGCCATTTCCCTCCCCTTCCATCCTCCACACACTGAACTTAATTATAAACTCCCAGAGGGCTAGCACAGCTCCTCCCGGATGCGGTGTGTGGAACTGGATCTCACTGGCTGACAAAAAAACGTTGAAAGGCAAACGTAAGGTGGTGAGCCTCTCAAATCCACCCAGAAGACGTAAAGCCTATTCTTGGACCTTCTCTTTTCTTTCTTCTCTTTTCTTCTTTTCTTTGTCTTCTTTTCTTTTTTCTTTTCTGTTTCTTGCTTTCTTTCGAGGGTGGGGTGCGGTGGGAGGCAAACGGGTTTCTCTGTGTAGCCTTGGTTATCCTAGAACTCACTTTATAAACCAGGCCTCGAATTCACAACGATCCTCCTGCCTCTGCCTCCCGAGTTCTGGGCTTAAAGACGCTCACCACCACTGCCAGGCTATTCTTGGATTCTTGCTTGAAGGCACAAGGTTCTTAAAAACCGATGATCATCAGTTTAGGAAGTTCAGGTAGACATGATTTTAGAACTGGAAGAAGAAAATCGGGCCATAGAAATAAGTCCCCTTGCGGTTCAGTTGCTTTGGACAACAGTGGATTGGCTGTTCCTTCAGGACAGACATCTTGACCTGCTACTTTACATTTCTAGTTTCTATCACCTAATCAAAGAACTTTTTTTTAATTAATTATTTATTTATTATATATATGTAAGTACACTGTAGCTGTCTTCAGATACTCCAGAACAGGGCATCAGATTTTGTTACGGATGGTTGTGAGCCACCATGTGGTTGCTGGGATTTGAACTCAGGACCTTTGGAAGAGCAGTCGGCGCTCTAAACCACTGAGCCATCTCACCAGCCCTGAACTTTTTAATCAGTGAATGACTATTAAGAGTAAAGTTTGCTCAGAGCTAGGGACTGGAGAGATGGCTCAGAGCTTAACAGCACCTGCTGCTATTGGTAGAACTTTTCATCACCCACATGTTGGGTCACAAACGTCTGTGTCTCCGGTTCCAGTTCTTCATCTGGCCTCTGTATCGAGCATGTACATGGTTCACACCCATACACACAAAATAAGGGTTTTGGTTTTTTGGGTTTTTTTTTGTAAATTTTCTCAGTATTCCTGTGTTCTATGTATATCAAGTGCTAAACAATTTAGTGAATGGACCAGGAGTGGTGATCCATGCTTTCAATGGCAAATGCTTTTAATCCTAGCACCATGAAGTCAGAAACAGGAGAATCTGGTCTGGGTAGCAAATTCCAGGTTGGCCAGGCCTACAGGTAAGACCTTGTCTCAGAAGGAAGGAGGAGGAGGAAGAGGAAGAGGAGGAGGAAGATAAGAAGGAAGAGGAGGAGGAAGAGGGAAAGGGTGAGAAGAAGAAAGAAGAAGGGATGAAGAATTTGGTCAAGAGGATAAAATGATAAAAGATAAATGCATTGCTTAGGCCTTGCATACTTCAAAGTAAGGTGGTAGAGAATCTGAGCTATTTTCCCAAAACAGTTATTAAAACTCAGTCACAGACTAAGCACAGAGGCAGTAGGACCCCCTGAGTCCACTCAACATAAGAAGATCCCTGTCTCACACAGCAGAAAACATCTCAGTGTCAGCATGCATTCATCTAACAACGTAAGTAATCATGTGTGGAGTCGTGTATATCCTTAGTTGGATTAATCAATTTGATTTTTAAAATGTAAAAGATAAGCAGCAAAATTGTTGGGAGATCTTATCAGCCACAGGCTAATACCTATGTAAAAGCCATCTAGGAGACAGGAAATCCTATGTGGATACATATACCCAAGATCCTGCGGCTGCTCTTCCATTCCTCGTCACCATTTGGGATCAGAGTGCACTCCCTGTGTTCTCTGCATCTCTTTCTGAAACCACGCTGCCGGCCAGGCGGGTACCCTCAGGTCTAGAGACTAAAGACAAGCCTGGGATTTTCAGTGTCCCACTCAGGTGGTCATCATACACAACTTTTGAAAGAAATCATGCCTTTTACAGAAAGGACAGAAATGGAAAAGTACGGCATTTTCTTACATGATAACTACTTGAGATTTGTTCTTAAAATGCGAATAAACTGCACAGCTTATTCTAACTATATGACCATAGCCATTTAAATCCCACCTTAATACAGTTCTTTAACCACAAAAATTCCAAGTCTGCAAGTTATTCTATGTGTTTCTTCCACAACTGAACAATCTAAATGGGACTTAAACACAGAAGGTTGAACATTTCTAGTATGTTTACAATTTGCTAACAAAATATTTCATTTCTTTTTTTCCCTCCTTTTTTTTTAAGTGGGGTGGGCTAGTAGACACCCTCATTTATTAGCCCAGGTTAAATTGGAATTCCCCAATCTCTGTTTCCCGAGTACTGAAATTATAGGAGCGATCCACTCTCTTCAACTTGAAACATGAGTATCTGCCCTCCCGCCCCCATTTTGACCAAGGCTTCATGCACTCAAGACTGATCCCAAACTCTCTATATACTTGAGCATTCCCAAGGTGATTACCTTGAACCCCTGACCCTCCTGTTTTCACTTCCCAAGTGCTGGGATTACAGGGGTGTGTCACCATGCCTGTTTCAGAATTTTTTAAACTAAAAGATCCAAAGAACACAGCTCTTCAGCCACTTACTTGTGCTTACAGTGTGACTCATAAATGGAATCATGGGATAGTTTGAAATGTGACCAGCAAATCTACAAGTGATTGCTAATGTTTTCCCCTCCTGTTCCTTTTTGTATACACATTGACCTTGTTGTTAATGGAGATTATAAGTCAAGCTTCTAAAAATTTATTTCCTTCAAGTTGATGAGAAAAGTGAGTACTTGTTTTTTTTTTTAAAGATTTATTTATTATTATATATAAGTACACTGTAGCTGTTTTCACACACCCCAGAAGGGGCATCAGATCTCATTACGGATGGTTGCTGGGATTTGAACTCAGGACCTTCAGAAGAGTAGTCGGTGCTCTTAACAACTGAGCCATCTATCTCTCCAGCCCGAGTGAGTACTTGTAACCAGAAGCCTTTTCTTTTCTTTTTTCTTTTTTTTTTTTTTTTTTTTGTTTTTTGTTTTTTGAGACAGGGTTTCTCTGTATAGCCCTGGCTGTCCTGGAACTCACTTTGTAGACCAGGCTGGCCTGGAACTCAGAAATTCGCCTGCCTCTGCCTCCCAAGTGCTGGGATTAAAGGTCTGCGCCACCACGCCCGGCTCAGAAGCCTTTTCAAATGATAGTGTAGGTGCTGGTGAAGTTCCTGTAGAGACAGCCAAAGATGTCAATATAAGTTGCTAGGGGGATCTTCAGAAAAGTTGATGAGAAGAGCTACACAGCGGCTTTATGACCATGGGAAGAGTACTTAGCAATGGAAGTCAGGGTCTAAGACTTACAGAGCAGAAAGAGTGAGTTTCTGACAACCGTGAATCCCCATTCCAGCCTTGGATTATAAATCTTTACAATGTTCATCTAAGAAAATATAGTGTTTCTATCTTTGTTCAAACTGCTATTATCTAAGTTTTTAGTAGTATTTTCTTTTCTCTTTTTTCTTTCTTTTTTGTTTTTTTGTTTTATTTTGTTTTTTGTTTTTTTCTTTTTGTTGTTGTTGTTTTTCAAGACAGGGTTTCTCTGTGTAGCCCTGGCTGTCCTGGAACTCACTCTGTAGACCAGGCTGGCCTCGAACTCATTTTCTTTCTTTTTTTAAGATTTATTTATTTTATTTTGTGAGGCAATAATTCCAGCACTGGGGATACAGAGGCAGGCAGATCTCTGGCTTTGAGGCCACCCTGGTCTAAGAGAGAGAGTTCCTGGACAATCAGGGCTACACAGAGAAAACCTGTCTCAAAAATAATATCATCATCATCATAATAATAATAATAATAAATTTTAAAAACAGCAAAACAAAAACAACAAAAAAAGATTTACCTATGTTATGTGTATAGGTGTTTTGTCTGCATGCACACCAGAAGTCATCAGGTCCCATGGCACTACAGTTATAGATGGCTGTAAGATGCCTTGTGGGGTGCTGGGAACCTCTGGAAGAACAACAGCCAGTGCTCTTAACTCCTGAACAACCCCTCAATAACCTCAGACTAACAGATACATCCACCTTAGTTTCCTTAACAAGATATTTAAAGTGAGCACAAAATATTTGTATTTTTTCCTGACTTAGATGGATATACAATATTCCTGGTTGGTTGGTTTGTTTAAATACCTAAAACAGCTGCATTGTGTGGCAGCTTTGTTGCTTTTTCAAAGTTATCATTTACTGAAGCCAGAGTAAGCTCACTTTTAGGTTATGGAGAGTTTTAGACACTCTGTCGAAGGTCCTCCAATGGCCGGTATATAGACAACAAATTTGAGTTAAGTTCTTGTGAGTGACTCTGTACGTTTTGAATGGGCTGGTCCCTTCCCTAGCTTCGTACCTCTTAAATGATTCACTTGGGGCTTTTTCTGGAGTCTCCACCATTACTTCCTCTAAAGCTAAAGGGATAATTAAGAATTTCTACCCATCAATCACCCAGGAAATAGGCCAGGGGATTTTCATGAAATGTTAAATATTTGGATTTAACAGGAAATGATTATGTTCACTAATATGGAGATCTTAATTACATAATTGAATTAGGCTTAAATCTCAGGAGCAAAATGAATTAAAGGCTTGGTACAGGTGGAGCATTTTTTACAATTAGATTTTTTTTTTTCTATTTGGTTTTGAAGTAGTAATTACTACTATGAAGATAGTTTACCTATATTAATTCTACCATTTAGATATAAGAGTCTTGGAAGTGAGGTAACGTTACTTTTTTACTCCAAGTACCTCATTTTAGTTGTTGCTGTTTTGCTGTTTGTTGTTATTCAGACAGGAATTCACTATGTAGCCCACACTGCTGGGAATATAGTAGAGTGTCTCCTGATATTCATAAAACCCTGAACTCAGTCCTCAGCACTGCCACAAAACTGAACAAACAAACAAACAAACACAAAACATGTAACCCAGGCTGGATTTGACTCACAATCCTCCTGTTTCAGCCACCTAAGTGTTAAGATTAAGGTATGCACCAGTACATTAGGCTTCATTTTAGCTATTCTGTTTCCATATAAATTATCTTAAATACTAATTATAAGAAAGCCAGGTGTGGTAACGCACACCTTTGATCCCAGAACTCTGGAGGCAGAGGCAAGTGAATCTCTGTGAGTTCAAGGCCAGCCTCGGCTACAAAGCAAGTCCAGGAGAACCAGGGCTCTGTTACACAGAGAAACCCCTGTCTCAAAAACATACATACATACATACATACATACATACATACATACATAATTAAGTCGAATTCATATTTTCACACACCTTATCCAGTCTCATCCGTACTTGTGGAAGAAACTTTTAAGGATAACCTAATCCTAATGATTGTGGCTGGCCCAAAATGCAACAGTAAATGACATTCATTAAGAAGGAAATAAGTGGGGCTGGTGAGATGGCTCAGTGGGTAAGAGCACCCGACTGCTCTTCTGAAGGTCTGGAGTTCAAATCCCAGCAACCACATGGTGGCTCATAACCATCCGTAACAAGATCTGACGCCCTCTTCTGGAGTGTCTGAAGACAGCTACA
>NC_034592.1:69130967-69143026 GCF_900095145.1 Mus pahari | reverse complement strand
GAAAGAAAGAAAGAAAGAAAGAAAGAAAGAAAGAAAGAAAGAAAGAAAGAAAGAAAGAAAGAAAGAAAGAAAGAAAGAAAGGAGGGAGAGAGGGATATCTAATCTCTCCAACTACTTGCATCACCCACAGGTAGCCACTAAGTGCTGAAATGTTATCAATGTGACTGGGAAATTAAATTTTGGTATACAACGTTTTAATGTCACATATGGCTGGTGGCCAAGCTGAGCAGAATCACTACAAATGCTACCTACATTTTTGCTTCCTTTTTGTTTCTTGGTTTTTTGTTTGTTTGTTTTCTTATATCAGAAGCTAGATTACTGAAGACCAGGGGCTCTTTAGGACTCCTCCACAACTTCAGCACCAGATTGCAACTGATTAGGTGTCCAGCATTTTGGACTCAGAAGCTATTGTATAAGCCAAGCTACATAAATCCCCTTTATAACACATGCTCCTCCTGTTGCTTCTGTTTCTCTAGAGGACCCTATCACAACGTATGTGCTTGATTTTTTTTTTTCACATAAATGTTTTGAAAAATACTGCTAAGCATGCTCTTGAACACTGAGCCATCTTGACCTCTTGCAAGTATCGGTGACACCTTGAATGTCAGAATGACTCCTTGGTTCTCCTCACGACTCCTCCTCATTTGGATGACTAGAGCAATTCCCCACCCAACATTACCTTCAATGGCTAAAGTGTCTTGAGGTCAAAAGATAGAATCTGAGAGCTGCTTGAGGAGGTTTGAATATGAATGGGCCCCACAGTTTAAATGTCAGTAGAGAGTATTACTTCCCAGAGATTTAGGTGTGGCCTTGTTAGAGGAAGTGTGTCACTGGGGGGACGGGGCTTTGGAGTTTCAAATTCTCGAGCGGGGCCCAGTGCCTCTGTCTTCTTACTGCCTACATACAGACCCAGATGTAGAACTCTCAGTTCTCCATCAGCCTGCATGCTGGTGAGCACTCCGCCATGAAGATAATGAACTAAATCTCTGAAACTGTAAGCAAGCCCAATTTAAATGCTTTCCTATATAAGTGCTGCCGCCGTGACCCTGGTGTCTCTTCACAGCAATAGAACATTGACTAAGATACAATCTGAGGCATACGCTTGCTTTTACAATTGCATCTTCACCTCAACAGGTCAGGTAAAAGCAAGTTACAAATTGTAGACCAAGTTAAGAGTATGGAGAAACAGTCTCAATTTCTGAGAATGTCAAGCAAGCGGTGTGGCAATGTTTATTTTCCTTTAAATATTTTCCTTAAAATACTTTGAGAACTCACGATGATATGAGCAACAACTGTGGTGCTGTGAAACTTGCAGAGTATGTCATTTATGGGATTTGTTCCTTAAATTTTCTAGAAACAGATTGGTTCCCTAAAAGTATGTCAGTGAAAGAGACACAGCTCTCACTTCACAGAACTAAAAGGCATGGTTTATTCTAGATTCTGTACTCTAGACCACAGCCCTGAGAACATTTATTCTATGCCCTAGCTAGGGAACATAGATTCAGGTTACCCCAAAATTCTGTCTTCCAATATGAAGTCAGTTTCATAAAGTTTGTATGGCTTTACAGAAGAAAATTATAAGTTTAAAATGAACTGCACTTCAGAGAGGCAGATACTTGAAGATGGGTAAGTTTTTATAGGCCTAAAGTGTTGTCTGATGAAATTCTTTGTTCTTGGATGGATGGAGCCTGTTGCTTAGTATTAGCATTTGAATCTACAAAACTCCAGTCTCTCCACAGTACTGAAATTCCTTTCAGTCCATTAGGCTCCGCAGACAGACTCCTTCCAGAAGGTTGTTTGATTTGTCTTGTTGTTGTTGTTGTTGTTAACAACCAGACACAGCTTCCTTTTAGGAATTTTTGTGCACAAATAGCATACGCCAATATCATGGCTAGCAAAAGTTTTCTTAAGCACAAAGGGTGAACCTCAGTAGGAAAAAAATGGGCGAAAAGAAGATGAAAGAGAAGGAGGGTATAGGAGGCCATGGCCCCTCCCCTGGGCGACCCAAAGCCACACGTTAAAAGATGGCACCTGTTGGCTATGGAGCTTGTGGTAAACAGGTCCATATTTGGTGGTGATTTGTTCCCGCTCTTCTGGTTGGCTGAGGCCGCGCACCTGGTGAGGTGATGTGACCTGCCACGATTGGAGTGGAGAAGAGTATAAAAGGGCTTATAAAAGGGCTTATAAGTATAAAAGAGTATAAAAGTATCCCGGGGCTCGGGGGAGATGAAGACGGAGATGATGAAGATTGTTCTAGGTTCCTGAATAAACTGCTGTCAGGAGAACTGGTGGTGGCACCTTCCTTGCTGTGGGCGAGAGAGGGCGCGACAGGAGGGTACCTCTCATCCTGGAGGAATTAAACTATTCCCACAAGGTTTGGGCTTTTGCTGTTGTTGTCTGCTTGTTTGGCTCCCAGGGGCTGGGATTAGAGATGCAAACGACCATGTGCAACAAATATAAACTTATTTAATAAGAAAAGTTACAGCTGGGCGTTGTGGCGCACACCTTTAATCCCAGCACTTAGGAGGTAGAGGCAGGAGGATTTCAGAGTTCAAGGCCAGCCTGGTCTACAAAATGAGTTCCAGGACAGCCAGGGCTACACAGAGAAACCCTGTCTCAAAAAACCTTAAAAAAAAAAGAAAAGAAAAAGAAAAAAAAAGAAAAGTTACAAGTACAAAAGAATTATATGTTGTTCTAGGATTTTCTCACTGAACAAATTATATAGAGAAACAAGATGGCCAAAGCTAAAAAGCAAAATCAAAGCCATAGCCCCATGGGACTTAAGTCTAGGCAGTTGTAAGCCCTCTGGGAGAGGATTAAGTGCTGTTAACAGCTGAGCCATCTCTCCAGGCCCTGGAAGTTTTGCAGACATTTTGATGAATCTATACTTTACTAGTAATAGGGTAGCCACTTTTCCAGTATTAATTCTTTTTATCCCTGAGTTTGGGAGGGCTTCTTATTTCCATGTTTTTTCTTAAGTTTCTTGTCCTGTGTTTTAAGTTTTGCTTGCACTAGTCTTTTAGTTTCTCATTTACATTTATTCTCTTCACTGCTATGAGGACCCTGCTCCTACTCAGGGAGGGTAATTCTCTCTGAAAATTCACCCATGGGGTTTCTGTCCACAGAGTCTAGTCTTTATAATAAATCTTTTATATTCATTTTGGCTTGATAAATACTTTGACTACTTCTATAACACTTTGCAATCACACACACACAGAATTGGCTAATGAAAACTTAGTTCCAATTCCTGCCTTAACTTGTCCTTGAGTGATTTTCTTTAAAATGAAAGGTCTTAATCAAACACGATAATGACCCAAGCATGGCAGTACACACCTATAATCCCAGAACTCTGGAGGTAGATGAAGGAGGGCCAGAAGTGTAAGGTAATTTTTGCCTTGCTGTGAATCTGAAGACAGCCTGAGCTACAGGATACCTTGTTTAAAAATATGAAAACCAAGACAAGCAAAACAGCTAAAAATCAATCAATCAATTAAACAATAAATTGATGGACAGAAGAAAGAAAGACAGAAGCCAACCTAAGAAGTCAGGGACAGAGTGCAGATCAAATGCTCATCTTGGGAGATGAGCTGAGACCCCCACATGCCCACAGCTGCAAATCTGTTTTGTGTTAGAAATGAAGGGAAAAGGGCTGGAGAGATGGCTCAGTGGTTAAGGGCACTAGCTGTTCTTCCAGAGGACCCAGGTTCAATCCCCAGCAACCCCATGGCGCCCCACAGCTGTCTGTAACTTCAGGATCTGACACCTTCACACAAACATACATGCAGGCCAAACACCAATGCACATTAAATAAATTAATTTGAAAAAAAAAGAAAAGAAATGAAGGGAAAGCAGTTGGCCTAACATACTTACATCTCTACTCTAGGGATTTGCCACCATATTTACACTCTGTGTGCAGCATTAAAAAAAAAAAAAAAGACAAAATTAAACCGTATTTAAAAATATCTCCTGAAGGAGCATACACAGCAGTATTCCCAAGAAAAATACTGGGTGACAATGGCTGAAAAAAAATGTCTTCTTTTTAAAAAGTATTGGCACATGGGAGGCAGAGGCAAAAAGATCTCAGTGAGTTCAAGGCTAGTTTGGTCTACATAGAGAGTTCCTAGACAGCCAAGGCTACATAGGAAGACCCTGTCTCCAAAAAAAAAAAAAAGAGTTTTTAATAAACTAAAATGTGATTAGGTATCTTGTTTTCTCATATTACAATATTTTACTGTCTTTTCTTGTACTTAACATTTATTTTGGATTTCTCCCCCACTTTTTATGGAAATTTTTTTATTAATTTTTTTTTCTCTTTACATCCCAATCGCAGCCTCCCCTCCCCTTCCAGTACCCCCTCACATAGATCCTTCCTACATTACCCCCTCTCCTTTTCCCTTCTCCCTGCCCCTGGGTTCCCTCTCCCCACTTTTGATTTAAATGGAAAGAAAAGTTTGCCAAGGTTCATGTCCTCCTGAGTCAGCAAGTAAATTTCCCATTAATCTTCCAGCCGAATGAGTCACCACCCGGGCTTGGGGAAGTCGGTCTTGGCCATCTGGGCTGCAGAGGAACAACACAGTCAATTAGTCTAGACAGCTTGGGGGCAGGCACTTGGCCTTGTATGGTTTCCTTTCCCACTTCCCACTGGTAGAGACTCTCCTGGGAATATGTAAAAAAAAAAAAAAAAAAAACCGCCAGATTTAGCAGAAGAAAAATGCAGGCTGTGCAAATTAGGTATAAACACATAAACAGTGACTGTTTTTTACAATACAGCATTCTTTGTGATATTCGGGATTTATTTTCATACACACAAAAAGGGAATTGTTTATCTGACACGCATTTTGTATTAGGCAGTCTGCATTTTACACGCATCAGCCTTACATGGGGTAGATCTTCCCTGTGCTGTCCACCCTTTGTCTCCCCGGCAGAGCGCCTTAGAGATCAAAGGCTGTTTTCCTGAGTTTTACAGAATCCTCGAAGGCTCAGGTCTTCTTTCATCTTTTATTAGCCCCATAATTACCATCTAACATCACAGAAAGACAAAATTGACGATTGACAAGAATTCCTTCAAGACCGCCGTCTTTCCAGTACCGCACAGGAAGGAGGCTTGGGGAAATCTAGATTCTGGTTCATCCAAAATTGCTAACGGTAGTACTTCCTGAGAAAGGCTGAGCTGGCCACCAGCGGCCTGCGGTGGTCAGTAGCAAGGTTTCTAGTGTTTCACAAGTTTTAATGGGTGTAAAGATCTCTTGGGGACATTTTAAATGACTGGGGTACATTCCATCTAAAAACAAAATTTGAAAAATCTCCTGGCATGAGAGCTGCTTGTCATGATTGTAATTCCTAAATTTAACCAAAGTTGAGAATGGCTGTCAGCTGAGTCACATTTATGCAAGGTAATAATGTTCATCACAGGATGAAAGGGGATTTCTTTTTTTAAAAAATGGAATTAGAGTACTGGTTATTACATTACACAATATTACAGTACTGGTTATTATATTACACATTAAGTGTGTAGATTTTTTTTTTTTGACGGTTTGTTGTTGCTTTGGGGACATGGTCTTAAGAAGTCTCAGACTGACCTTGAACTCACTATCTAACTTAAGGCCTGACCTTTCTGTCTCCACCTCCCAGGTCCTGGAGTCTAGACAAGTACAAGCCACTTCCCTCCCAGGCTCAAATTCTTTCCTTTTCAGTGTAATCTTGAGGAGGGCTTTGGCTCCTCCCCCAGCAAGCCCCTCCCATGTGTCCACCTCCCGTGATGCTTTCCAAGCAACTGCGAGAAACAGTACATTTCTACTAAATATTTTCCAGGTTTGGAAATCTCTATCTGTAACATCATGCTTGTTGGAACATACTTTTCCATGGGTCTGAAATAATTTATTTTTCCTAAGGTTTCTAGTGGAAGCCAAATATTCACTGCCTCAGTGTAGTTCATCTTCAAAAATTTGGAAGTTCTGGTGTATTTCTCCTTCTGAGGTTTGGCTAGAGTCAGGAATATGTCTTGAGGACAAATCTTTAAGTTGTTTTTCACATAAAGGCATGTCACTACTGATAAAAGTATGCAGTCAAAGCTACTTCAAGACAGCAACACACAACACATACACGAAACAGATGGCTAGCGCTTGGCCAAGTATCTTCCTTCTTCCTAATCGTCAACTTAGAGTCACCATTTGATGCCATTTTCCTTAAATCACCATTTTCTCTTCTGCGCAGTCTTCTACTAAGGACGGTTCTTTATGTGTCTCTTACCTTACACCAGAGTGCTTGTCCATGCTTAGCTTTTTTTTTTCAATCATTTTTATTCTGAGTTTTTTTCTCCTTGGTTTGCCTTATCCCGCCTGTGTTCCCTTTCATTCATGTCCTGCCTAAGCCTCCATCTCTTCACTGCTCAGTCCTATCTTATAGTTTATTTATTATAAGTCAATAAGTTATTTGTTTGTTTATTAGTTTTGACGCTTTTGGCAGTTGGACCCAGGACCATGAGCACGTCAGATAAGCACTCTACTGTTGAACAAGAGAGGACATTCTAGAATGTGTGACCAGTGCTTTTCTCTATTTTCCTCTCCCTCACCTATGTTGGGATTCAGACTCAGCTGAGGTGCATACTTAACATACGGAAGTGGACCTTGCCTGAAGGTTCTAACAGCATGCCTCAGTCCCTACCTGAACTGGCTGGTTTTGTGTGTCAACTTGACACAAGCTGGAGTTATCACAGTGAAAGGAGCTTCAGTTGAGAAAAATGCCTCCATGAGATCCAGATGTAAGGCTTTTTCTCAATTAGTGATCAAGGGGGGGAAGGCCCCTTGTGGGTGGTGCCATCCCTGGGCTGGTGGTCTTGGGTTCTATAAGAGATCAGGCTGAGCAAGCCAAGGGAAGCAAGTCAGTAAAGAACATCCCTCCATGGCCATCAGCTCCTGCTTCCTGTCCTGCTTGAATTCCATCCCTGATTTCCTTGGTGATGAACACCAGTGTGGAAGTGTAAGCTGAATAAACCCTTTCCTCCCCAATGTGCTTCTTGGTCATGAGGTTTTGTCCAGGAATAGAAACCCTGACTAATACACTACCCTTCAGCTTCCTCTCCCCCAGAGGCTTTTTCCTATGTAATACAGACTTTACAAGGTATTTATTCTCTGCTCCTAGAAACTAAAGTTACTTATATAAAGCTAGACAGCACTCAATAATCACTCGGAATAAAGGTGAATACATAAATGGATGCAAATAGATAAACTTAATTGTGCAGAGAACAAGCACTCAAAGGTGGTCTTATTGTCCTAATGTGTCCTAAGAGACGATCTATAGATCTTTGAAAGGAAATTGAGTGTAGAATCACAGGCTAAATAGCAATCTAGAATAAACTGTTTAATGTAATCTTTTATCTCTTTTAGGTATTGGTCTGGTGTTTGCTACTGATGTGATTATTGACATATCAGTTTATCAGTTCTGCCATGCCTTTTTTTTTATTAGATATTTTCTTTATTTACATTTCAAATGCTATCCCAAAAGTTCCCTATACCCTCCCCGACCCCTGCTCCCCTACCCACCCACTCCCAATTCTTGGCCCTGGCATTCCCCTGTACTGGGGCATATAAAGTTTGCAAGACCGAGGGGCCAGCCTCTCTTCCCAATGATGGCCGATTAGGCCATCTTCTGCTACATATGCAGCTAGAGACATGAGCTCTGGGGGTACTGGTTAGTTCCTATTGTTGTTCCACCTATAGGGTTGCAGACCCCTTCAGCTCCTTGGGTACTTTCTCTAGCTCCTCTATTGGGGACCCTGTGTTCCATCCTATAGCTGACTGTGAGCATCCACTTCTGTGTTTGTAGGCACTGGCATAGCCTCACAAGAGACAGCTATATCAGGGTCCCTTCAGGAAAATCTTGCTGGCATGTGCATTAGTGTCTGGGTTTGGTGGCTGATGATGGGATGGATCCCCAGGTGGGGTAGTCTCTGGATAGTCCATCATTTTGTCTTTGCTCCAAACTTTGTCTCTGTAACTCCTTTCATGGGTATTTTGTTCCCTGTTCTAAGGAGGAATGAAGTATCCACACATTGGTCTTCCTTCTTCTTGGTTTTCTTGTGTTTTGCAAAATGTATCTTGGGTATTCTAAGTTTCTGGATTAATATCCACTTATCAGTGAGTGCATATCATGTGACTTCTTTTGTGATTGGGTTACCTCACTAAGGATGATATCCTCCAGATACATCCATTTGCCCAAGAATTTCATAAGTTCATTGTTTTTAATAGCTGAGTAGTATTTCATTGTGTAAATGTACCACATTTTCTGTATCCATTCCTCTGTTGAGGGACATCTGGGTTCTTTCCATCTTCTGTACCATGCCTTTTTTTTTTTTTTTTAAGGTATATAAATATTATTGAATAGGTTGCATGTCCCTATATAAGTAGCCGAAGTAGCAAAGTAAACTTGGAAATAAATATGGAATAAAGTCACGGGAGTTGTTTTCCTGTTGTGATGGTTGATTTAAATGTCAACTTGCCACATGTTGCAGTCACCTGAGAACAGGAATCTCAATTGAGGAATTGCCTCCAGCAGACTGACCTGCAGGAGGCACCTCTGGATGTGTTTTCTTCTTTAATGACCAATATGAAGGATTTAAATCCACAGTGGGGGTGCAGTTCCTTGGAAGGTAGTCCTGGGTTTTCTAAGAAATGACTGAGCATGTCAGAAGAAAGCAAGCCTTTCTCACTGGTCTCTGCTTCATTTCCTGCTCCAGCTTCCTGTCTTGAGTTCCCGCATAACCAACCTGTGAACTAAAAGCACTTCCTCCTCAAATTGCTTTTGGTCTCGGTTTAATCCCAGTAACAGAAATGCAACTCAGATACCTACCGCCTGCCAGTCTTTGCTGAAGATTAGTAAATGTGGGTAGAGATAGCACCATCAATGAGTACGGATCTGTGTTTAACTTTTTTCAGTAATCAGAAAGACTGGCAGAAAATCCCATTCTTCAGTGATTCATTGTTATTTAATGTAAAGCTTGCAAGTCAAGTTACAAAAAAGAAAGAAAGAAAGAAAGAAAGAAAGAAAGAAAGAAAGAAAGAAAGAAAGAAAGAAAGAAAGAAAGAAAGAAAGAAAAAGAAAGAAATCTCTTTAGCTACTGGTTCCTTTTGAACAAAACTACAGTTAATGCATTTCCCACTGCTAAAACTTAAGTGTAGGATCTTTTATGGTCTGGTCGTTATCTGCAAACATCTATGCAGTAGACTCTACAGCGTAGAGCATGGCAAAAGTCACACTCAATTCAGATCCACAGGAGCTAAGCTACTCTCATTATTTGACCTCTTGGTTTCAGTCACATTCTGTTTTTATTATGTATACCAAGGGGACCTGGTCAAATTCCTCCCTGCTGAGTCTTAGCTTCACTTAAGAAAACCACTGACCTTAGGCTTGTTTGTATTCTATGAAGTTGTAAAGGTTCGATGCATTTCGGAACAGTGACAGGTTTACAGTCATAGTTACTGTTTTACTACCACACTGTACACTGCCCTGCTGTTCACCGTGTGGGCTATTTTAAGAGCTTGCTTATGAGCCTTTCACAGAAGGAAGAGCGGATCACCATTGCTTAGAAGTAGCATGGCACGGGCACACTCACAGTCTCAGCTGGCTGACTTTGTAGGAAAAACAGATCTCAAACTGATTTTGCCCTCACATACCATGTGGCAAACATTTTCAGAAAGGACATACCAAGAGAAGGACACACAGTCAAGTGCTCTCAAAACAACTTGCCAGTCACCTTTGATTCACTGAATGAAGAGGCCCTGCACTTTGGGGAAGGGAATGCTTGCAGACTTCTTAGGGTTGTTTCAGAGAAAGACTTGGTAACTGGTGCTGCTGCTGCTGCTGCTGCTGCTGCTGCTGCTGCTGCTGGTGTATAAGTTATTTCTCTGCTGGTGAAATGAGCCAATTCAAGCAGAATTAAAGTATACAAAGACAGGTTTATTGGGAAGCAGCTCTCCGGAGAGGACACTGATCCCAAGGTCTGAGGCCAGGGAGGTTGCCCTGCAGAGGGATGTGGGGGAGAACGTCTTTGGTGTTAGTTACCATTAACTAAACCATAAACTTGGTTTGGTTTGGTTTGGTTTTCCAAAAGCAAGGCTTTCATTTCCTTTATATCATTCACAGAAACCAGCTTGGCTTACTGCTGGGATTAAAGGTGTGCGCCACCACGCCCAGCACCCAGTTGCCTTTCTTGTTGAGTGACTTGATCTGCAAAGTCCTTTTCCACAGTTGCTGGGAGGCATGCGGGACTCATTGCCTGGAGTACTCAGACAGTTCAATTTTAGGACTTTTTACATTTTCCAGGTTCTGGAAGCCAGACAAAAACAAATCAGGTTATTCAGTGCATTCCAAAAGTAAAAAGACATAGCTAAGCGAAGGCTATTCAAACCCCTAATGTGGCCCCACTTTGAAATGTGTTCATGAAAGCTCTGGAACATTAGGAGGAGAGAAGACACAATCTGTGCTGTCAGCAGGTTTCCTAGGTCACATGTAACCACAGGGCATCAACCACGTGACGCCCACATCTTATTCCTCCAGGCGTTCACTAACATTTTGAGTATTTTATCTGTGAGCTCTAATGGGGCATAGTGTGGAGAGCAGGACTTGGGAGAATAACTACCCTGAGGTTCTATGAGAGAAAACCTAGTAGGTGTGGAACAACGCAAGATAGCCAGACGGGTAAAACAACATACTTGTCATAACTCTCTTTATAGACCCTTGTCTCGGGACTGTGGCATCTGCAAAGCACACACTACCTATACACGCATACTGTTTAATGTCTGCATGCACTACCTATGCATAATGTTTACTGTGGCAAGCCTCTTAAGAAAAGTCTATGCTAGGGGCTGGAGAGGTGGCTCGGTGGTTAAGGGGGACTCTTGCGGAGGACCTGGTTCTCAGCACTCACATCGTGGCTCAGGACCTCCAGGAACTCCAGTTCTAGGAGTTCCAACACACTCTTCTGGCTTCTGTGGGTCCCAGGCACACACACAGTGAACAAATGTACATTCAAGTAAAGCACTCATAAACATAAAATAAAAATATTTTACAACCCAAACTCCGCGATCTAGGTGTGGCTGAAGGTAACAGGGCTTCTGGGACTCGGTCATTGCCAACTGGTCAGTGCGACTGATCAAACCCTTTCTGTGTCTCTGTTCTTCTTCAAGTCAGAATTAAAAAAAAAAAAATCTATAAATTGACTGCTAGGGATGGAAGAAAGATTAAGGAGAAGAGCGCTAACTAGAGGAAGCATCAACTGTTTTAAAATCTTACATATTGGGCCTGGAGGTGGAAATGTCTCCACAGTTAAGAGCACTTACAGAGGACCTAGGCTTAGCTCTCAGTGCCCCAGGCACAGCTCACAACTGTCTGTAACTCCAGTTCCGAAGGTCCTACACCCTCCTTAGGCCCCTTTAGGCACTGCACACTCACATACACAAACAGATATGCATGCTGACATACACTTTTTAAAAAAAAGATTTATTTATTTATTTTATGTGATGAGTATACTGTAGCTGTACAGATGGTTGTGAGCTATTATGTGGTTGCTGGAAATTGAATTCAGGACCTCTGCTCCCTCCAGTGAGCCCCCCCCATACACTTAAATAAACAAATGTTTAAAATATTAAACACCCCTCAACTCTATCTTCTTAAACATCTCCAGCACACATCTGCAGCCTGTAACTCCAACCAGTCTCCCAACTAATGCGAATACTCTTCCACAGCAGATGGCACATAGATCAGAAGCATAAATGAGAAATATATTACTGTGTCGCTCACTGTGACCGTCATGAACAGATCTGCTTTACTAAGAATTTAAAAAAATATATTTTTCTTTGCCAATTTCCCACAGGAAGGCAAGAGTTTGGGGTTTAGTGTTTGTTTTACCTCAGGATGATTTTTATTTTTATTAATTTTTTTTTTTTTTTTTTTTGGTTTTTCGAGACAGGGTTTCTCTATGTAGCCCTGGCTGTCCTGGAACTCACTCTGTAGACCAGGCTGGCCTCGAACTCTGAAATCTGCCTGCCTCTGCCTCCCAAGTG
>NC_034592.1:69128718-69130597 GCF_900095145.1 Mus pahari | reverse complement strand
CAGTGTACTTATATATAATAAATAAATAAATCTTTTAAAAAATTTTTTGTATCTTCCATATGTTTCTCTTCTTTCTCTGGGTTTACTTATTTTCAAAGTACAGATGTTGATCCACGGACTGGGGAATTGTTCTGACAGGCTTGATCAGGCTTTTGTGTGGACTTTAGGACTTTGGATTAGAAAAGCAATTGAGCGTTTTAAGCAGAATTTAATGGGCCATACTAGTAGGAACATGGAAGACCATGGTCCTGAGGGTGATTTAAACTTGTAGGGGTCTGGCTCAAGACCTTTCAGAGGAAAACGGTATAATGTATGTGGCCTAGAGACTATTCTTGTGATATCTTAGCAAAGAGTGTGGTTGCTTCCTGTAATCTGCCTGCCCTTGTCAAAAAAAAAAAAAAAAAAATCTACCGGAAGCTAAATTGAAAAATTATGGATTGGCGGCTGTAGCAGAGAACATTTTAAAACAACCTAGTGTTGATTGTGTTGTGTGGCTATTAGTGTTCGCTCTTATGCAAATTCATAATGAAAAGAAGCAAGCTGAGTAAGGGAAAATATAAAGTGTAATGAAAGGGGCAAGAGAAAGTAGAACGGAGCTAAGTCCTGTGTTCAAAGAGATAAACAGATGAAAGAAAACTCTAATGATAGATGGAATAAATGGAGTGGTGACCTTGGGACAAGAGTCCACCCAGCTAAGCTTCCAGGTTGTGAAAAGAAATTCAAGAAAATTTTAGAGCTTCGTGTGGTGGCGCATACCTCTAACGCCAGCAAAGGCAGGCAAACGTCTGAGTTTGAGCCTGGTCTATAGATCCAGTTTGGGGACAGGCAAGCTTAGGCAATGAAGGAGACCATTGAAGACAGAAAGCTTGTGTAAGTGGAACTGAATGAAGGGACTATGTTCCAGCCCCAGCAAGCAGCTTCTGCCATGTGGTTCTGGTTTTAGAGTTAAGGAGAGAAGAAAGGGGCTGTGGAATCTCCGTCTGCAACTAAAGAAAGCTACAGAGGCCAGGCACATCTCCGTGCATGGAGGTCTAGAGAGGCCATTGTGTGAGGCTGTGCAGGTGAAGCCTGTATTGCCTTGGAGACCCGAAAAAGAAAATGTTGCAGATGCAAATGGGATACCTACTGAGGAGAGCTGCTAAGAGGGCAGTGGAATCAGACCAAGAGAAAGAAGTGTGCTGCAGTCAGCAAAGCTGAAAGGAGTTGGGGATCTGAAGAACATGTTGACATCATACGTGGAGAGTTCGAGGTTCGCCCAGCTGGTTTTTGGTCTTGCTTTGGTCCAGTGTTTCCTCGTTCCGCTCCCCCCCCCCTTTTGGAATTGTAATATACTCTGCTGTTATTTTAGACAAAATCTCAATCATTCGATTTTACCAATAAAGAATCAGGAGCCAGATGCTGGGGTGAGAGCCTGCTAGCTCAGAGAGGCAGAGAAAGCACCCAGCTGAGTTTCCACAGCCACTGTGGAAACTGTCTCCAAAGCCCTGAAACTGAACGTCCCTCCCTTTTCCTTCCTGTGTGCCCTGTATGTGACATCCTCCAGCCTTCCTCTCACTCTGTCAGTTTTTCCTATGATCACTCCCTGTCAGCCGGTTACTTGCTCTGCCTCTTGACCTATGGCTGACTTTATTTTAGCCTGTTTACAATAAACAGAAAGTTCTTGTATTAAAGGTATGTGGTAGGGCTGCGCAGCACCACATCTAGAAGCAGGCTTTTTCCAGTAAATAACACAATCTTTTGATCACAGAGTGATCAAATGTCCTACAACACTTTGCCATTATATGCCAGAAGTGTGTGATCTGCTTTTTCATTTTGTTTTACAGGGGATCATAGTTAAGAGATTGCATGAAGCCAGGCATGGTAGCGCACGCCTTTAATC
>NC_034592.1:69127162-69128658 GCF_900095145.1 Mus pahari | reverse complement strand
GGTGGATTTCTGAGTTCGAGGCCAGCCTGGTCTACCAAGTGAGTTCCAGGACAGCCAGGGCTATACAGAGAAACCCTGTCTCGAAAAACCAAAAGAGAGAGAGAGAGAGAGAGAGAGAGAGAGAGAGAGAGAGAGAGAGAGAGCATGAGTCTCAAAAGAGACTTTGAACTTTTAAACAAGTTGGAGACTTTTAAAGTTGTTAAATGGAATGAAGCATTCACATTCCATTTGAGGGCTTTTGAAGTTGAGCTAAATGTATTTTGCACTATGATATGGCTTCAAGTCTATGGGGGCCAGGGAGTAGAATGTGGTTTTTGACCCCCATAGACTCAACATGGAGTGGACACTATTAGGAGCTGTGGCTTTTGGGAGGAACTGTGTTACTGGAACGGATCTTGAGCTCTCAGAAGTGAACCACCAGGCCTGACTTGAGCTTTTGAGAGTTCTTTTTCCTCCTGTAAGCAACCCTTCACCCATACTTTTAAACCCAGTGACACTCATTGGTTTGCCAATGACTGTGGTTGAATCCTGACTTGGTTCTGTTGTTCTTCCTTACCTGAGCTGAGTAGATGTTTGCTCATGTCTCCATAGGATCAGTGTCACACAGCAGTTTTGTACCATTGTGTCCCTACGTGGGATGAAGTGACGAGACAAATACACTAACTTAAATGCTACATGAAGTCTCTTCTGTAGTGCATTGATTCCCTGTTCTGGATAGTCAACTAGGAAAAGGTCTAAGTCAGTATTTGTTGATTCTACCTATAGTTGTTAAGTAACAGTCCTTATCTTATCTCTACCTGGGTCCTGGATCCAACCTTTCAGGACTTTTATTCTATCAGGATTAACCCTTTCACGTGCCATGTTTAGGGCGTAAGGTTTAGGTAAGCTGTTGAGGTCAGGCACACTGATTATCTTTCCAATGATAATGTTCTCAGACCTACGATAGTGCTTGGAACAGAAGAAACAGACCATGGTGTTTGCTGAATTCACAAACATGTAAGAGAACACACTGAACGAAACAAGGCAGAGTTTCTTGTCTAATCCTGTCTGTAAGAAGACATGTCAGTCTGGGCATCATTACAGCTTTCCAAGCATAGTCTTTGCTGTCAGAAGCCATCTCGGAAAGGCTATGGCAAGCAAGTGAGTTTTCTGGAGATGGCCCACCATTTTGCAAGGATGTGGTGAATGTGCTCTGAGATGCAGGGTCCGCAGAGATTTCATCCCAGAATTGCCTCAGGCTGTTGATATACCTTTCCTGCCACTATGAAATAGCCTAAGGATTCCTGGATAGCAGCTCACACTATTGGGAGGATCAATATGAAGATGTATTTCCATGTAATAATGCTGTGTAGACAAATACATGATTCACATGAACATATGAACTCATATGAGTTCACAGTTTTTTTTTTTTTTTTTTTTTTTTGGTTTTTCGAGACAGGGTTTCTCTGTATAGCCCTGGCTATCCTGGAACTCACTTTGTAGACCAGGCTGGCCTC
>NC_034592.1:69121176-69127042 GCF_900095145.1 Mus pahari | reverse complement strand
GCCTGCCTCTGCCTCCCTAGTGCTGGGATTAAAGGCATGTGCCACCATGCCCGGCATGAGTTCACAGTTCTTGATAATGATTTTATAGAACTCCTAAATTGATACATTTAACCTAAAGCCCCCTATAGAATAAAAACTATAAATAGAGCTCTGTAAGTTCTGGAAACCTTCATGTGTCATAGGCTAATTGCACTAGGAAAAGAATTTACAATTTCACAAGAAGGAAAACATTCTTTTTAGGTTACAAATGTGGCCATTATCTGGTAACTAAAGGTCATAAATTGGGAATGGGCAATTTATTGTAGGTGCAAGAACAGAAAATAAAAGATGAACTAGTTTATACAAGACTTCAAAATAATAAGTCACAAGCAGATGATTTCTCTCTTGACAAAACTGTGCTAAGTTATGACATAAAAATTATTTCTTTAAACTTATAATGAATTTCTGGAACTAATAACGGATAATGAATGTTTAGTTAGGTACTGGTCTTAATGGAGAAACATGTAAACGATTCTGGTGTAACTCCTTAATCCTTATTGAGCTGTGACACAAACTATTGCCTTAAACTTACTGTGAATTTATGGAATGTAAAATGCTTTTTTTAAAAAAAATGTGATCAATTGTCATGAGAAGGTATAAAAACTAAGAACAATCAAGAGGGGAGGAGCCCTTTCTCACTTCATTCAGTGCTCCCTCGCTCCCTCCCTCCCTCCCTCCCTTGCTCCCTCTCTTCCCTTCTTTTATTTATTTATTTATTTATTTATTTATTTATTTATTTATTTATTTATTTTCTGACTCAGGGAAGAGTTAACAAACTCCAAGCCTCTCAACTAAGTCAAAGAGTAAACAAAGAAACTTTTGTAACTAAGTTTCTTTTCCCCTGTTGCGCTATCAGCAGGAGTTAATTGCCAGAATCCATCAGCTTTGGGCCCCTGAATAGCAAGAGAGAGTTAAAGGTCAGAGGTCATCAGCTTCTGGTCTGCTTACCTGCAACCCATCTCAGTACCCAACTGCCTGGCGGGCCCCAGCATTTTGCCATGAGTAACTAACTACAAATTGAAAACATCAGTTTCCTTGCAACTATATGCTACTGTTCTATTCTGTTCTTTCCAACCTGGATCAGCTCTTCCTACTAATATACTGGATTCCTCTACTTTATTGCCACAACCAAATCATCAGGTCTACACCGGATCCTGGTCTCCCTCTTCCCTCCTTGACATCATACAGAAAGTATCAGTATTCGGGGGAGTCTTTAAAAAGACTAGCTAAAATATACAGGAAGGGGTCTGTCCCTTTTCTTTTTGTGGCACTGGCAATTACTTGTTGTTTAGTTTGGGAAGTTAAACTGGCCTGTGCTTGAGTTTCCTGCTCTATAACGTGGGCATAACATCAAACCTATTAAACCTATGTTAGGCAAGAAAAGAAAGAAAGAAAAAAACCCGGGCGTGGTGGCACACGCCTTTAATCCCAGCACTTGGGAGGCAGAGGCAGGCGGATTTCTGAGTTTGAGGCCAGCCAGCCTGGTCTACAAAGTGAGTTCCAGGACAGCCAGGGCTACACAGAGAAACCCTGTCTCGAAAAACCAAAACCAAACCAAAACAAACAAACAAACAAAAAACCCTATGTTAGTCTTGCTGAGAGGACTAATTGTACCAGGTAGCCAATCTGAAGCTCTTAGCAGACATGGTCTCTCTCTTTCTTTAATAATTTTAGTTAATTTATGTCCTGTGTGTGAGCACGTGTGTGTGTGTGTGTGTGTGTGCACGTGTGTGTGTGTGTGTGTGTGTGAGAGAGAGACTTTTATGGAGCCTGACATTGAATCATCAGGCTTGTGATTACTGAATCATCTCTCCAGTCTCAGGGACTGTCTCTTAATGTGTACTTAACAAATGTTAAAAATTGTTGTTTTCGCACTGTGATATTATAAAATACATATTTTGAGCCAGGCATGATATCATACACCTTTAATCCCAGCACTTGGACATCAGAGGCAGGTGGATCTCTGTGAGTTAGAGGCCAGCCTGATCTACACAGTGAGTTCCAGGACAGCTAGGACTATAGAGAGAGATGCTGTCTCAGAAAGCCAAAATTAATTAATTAATTAATTAAAATAAATATTTTGACTTCATCTCTATTTTCTGACATACAACTCCTAAAATCCTTTGAATCTACAAACTGATTTTTCTACCTGTGCTAGTGAGTTGTCTTGCTGACAGCCTTAGTGTAGCTTCAAAATTAGGCCAAGGGCTGGGGATGGATGCTGCACAGTGTTATAGCACCTACCTAGGGTGTCTGAGGCCTGGGTTTGTTCCAAAACACCATGCATACCTACCTACACATACATCACACGCACACACACACACACACACACACACACACACACACGAGGAAGAGGAGGAGGGAGAGGAAGAGGAAGAGGAGGAGGGAGAGGAGGAGGGAGAGGAGGAGGAGGAGAGAAACTCAAAGAGGGGAGGGATCTGGGTCCTGGAAGAGCCAAAACATAAAGGGTTGAGACACACACACACACACACACACACACAAACACACAAACACACAAATGGGGGTGGGGAGCTGAGAGAGACAGACAGACAGAAAGAAAGAAAGACAGAAAGACAGAAAGATGGGAGTGGGGGTAGGGGAACTGGTTACTAGAAAGAGTTGAGACTTATACCCAAACCACACACATGGCGGGGGGGGGGGGGGACAGAGAATGTGTCAAAGAGAGGAGGGACTGATTCCTGGAAATGCCAACACACACACACACACACACACACACACACACACACACACACACACAGAGTCCCTAGGGATTCCTAAAGTCAATTCCAATGGCCAATGATTTAAATCAATTATAGCTATCTAGTAAAGCTTAAATCAAACTCCCAAAAAGGGCTCAAAAAAGCTTCCAGAAACCTGAACGAATGGAGGCTCCAAAGAAGGCACAGAAGCACTGTGCCCTCTCCTACGGGCTTCACTCAGGTGTCTGTCTCTTCATCTTTATCCTTCATAATGTCCCTCATAGTAAACTAGGAAATACGTTTCCCTGAGGTCTGTGAGCTATTTTAGTAAAATAATCACACTGGGTGAGGGGGGGAGTGAGAGCTCAGATTAATAGCCAACCCTTCAGAGGCGCCTGTAAAACCACCTGGACGCTTGCAAATGGTGTCCAATATGGGTCAGAGTTCTAAGCCTGGAAGACATAAGAACTGAACTGGGTTAGAGGGCATCCTGCTCGTGTCCATAGCAACAGAACTGCTTGCATTCTCTGGGGAGGCAGAAGTCTGTAAACATCATGATATAAGAGCAGACAATGAACAGGAAATGACATCTTTGTTTTCATGCGGGAGACAAGGCCCTCCCTTGGTGATGACCACCCCACAGAGCTGTTGAGAGCCATAGTAATGAGTTTCCAAAGTAGAGGGGAAACTGGAATCAGGGAGCAGCTTTTAAGACCCCACAACCTAGTAAGTAGCGGGACTATGGGATGGAGAGTGAGTGATGGAGTCCCAGCTGCACTGTCTCCTGGGCCTCTTCCAGGTAGCTTTCAAGTCTGAGTTGAGAAATCCCCTTACAGAGGAAGCAATAACCTGACTGCAGTCACCTGAGTCATGAGGTTCTGGAGAAAAGAACGGCATTTGCTCAATGGACTGAAGAGAAAGGGGATTTCCTTCATGTCTAACTCTTGAATCAGCTAGTGTTTGCTCAAGATGACGCATGAGACATGCACAATTGTGTAGGCAAAAAGGAAACAAAATCAAACAATAAAATTTTTAAACAAGAACAAGTGTATGAAGGGAAATTCATTGGTTTAGGTAATTAAAACATCCAGGTGTGCTCAGCTATGAGCATCCATTTTTTTGGTTCAATGCTGATCTCTATGTGTCAGGTTCCATATGCAATGTGATACGCTGTTCTTGGTAGCAAGAATGCTAGGAAGAGTTCAGCAAGATATATACTGCCTGCTACCCTGCCGACTCCAACAAAGTCTGAGATTGTCATTAGCAAGACCAGCTTGTTTAGGAACTAACAATGGGCTATGTAAAATGATGTTCTCTTTGCCTAATTCTGGATTGTGTGACCCTCTCTAGAGGTTCTGAGTAAAAAAAAAAAAAATTTTTTTTGGTTTTTCGAGACAGGGTTTCTCTGTGTAGCTCTGGCTGTCCTGGAACTCACTTTGTAGACTAGGCTGGCCTCGAACTCAGAAATCCGCCTGCCTCTGCCTCCCGAGCACTGGGATTAAAGGTGTGCGCCACCACGCCTGGCGGTTCTGAGTAAAATTAACTGCATAGGAGCCACATAGATTAACAGTGGGGAGAAAGGGAATTACCAAACCAAAATTGTGGCTGTTGTCTAAAGCACAGTAAGTCGACGTTCAGTAAGTTTACTACAATTTTAAATCTTGTTTGAGGCACTATTAACATGCTGTTTTTTCAAATAATAAACAGTGGGAATCTTGAGAAAACATACTCCTAGCATTGGGGGGGGGTGGCGGTGGCTAATAATTGTCCCACACTTCAGGATGAATAATCTTAGAGGTTCTGTGTAGACCAGTCATTTGGCATATAATTCTAGATAAATGTCAGTGGACATTGTTAAATATTTTTGTCTGTTACACTGATACCAATAGTAATAAATGATCTTTCCTTTGATTCAGTCACTTAACGACTCTGTTTCCATGGACAGCCGACACATTCAGAAGCATTTGAGGGTCCACTGGCTTGAAAACAGGAATTATTCTTGGCAAGTATGAAGTCATTGTAACTCATGCTCTTTAGAATCATGTTCTGAACAACACAAGGCTGACTGGAAGGATGGTATAACCCCTCAGTGGAGCACTGCAGAGAATTTTAATCCAGCAACAGGGCTACTCTGGCTGGAATACAGACATGGCCTTATACTTACCTTTAATCCCAAACAATGTAAGTATGGTTAGTTGGTAGAAGGAAGTAGTCATGTTTAAAAGTGACATCTAATTGAGGGGCAGACAAAGTGATGAATCAAAAAACATTTGACAAAATGAGTCAGAGACAGAATATGCCCAACTCTCACAAAAACAGAGCAGTGTAGGAGGAGAAGGGAGTTGTGCAATCAGTTCTGTTCAGTCAGTTGAGTTGAGTCAGTAAGTTGGGAGCCAGTGTAGTAAGTGCAGCGCAGTGCAGTGAGTGCAGTGCAGTGAGTGTAATGCAGTGAGCACAGTAAGTGCAGTGCAGTGCAGTGCGGTGAGTGCAATTCAGTGAGTGCAGTGAGCGCAGTGTAGTGAGTACAGTGCAGTGAGTTCAGTAAGCTCAGTGCAGTGCAGTAAGTGTAGTGCAGTGAGTGCAGTGTAGTGAGTACAGTGAGTGCAGTGCAATGGAGCTGAGCTCATTCCTGAGTTCATGCAGTTCAGTGCCAGTCAGCAGAGTCAGGTGAAGCTAAAGAATTAGAAGGAGCCAGAAGTATAGAACAAATTGCCACAGTAAGTTTGTTTTTTTTAAATTAATTAATTAATCACTTTATTTTTGGTTTTTTGAGACAGGGTTTCTCTGTATAGCCCTGGCTGTCCTGGAACTCACTTTGTAGAGCAGGCTGGCCTCGAACTCAGAAATCCGCCTGCCTCTGCCTCCCGAGTGCTGGGATTAAAGGTGTGTGTCACCACTCCCGGCAAGTTTGTTTTATTTTATTTTACTTTTTAAATTTTATTATTTTAGGTTTATGGGTGTTTTGCCTATATGTATAAAGAAAACACATTTTAAAGTGTTTGGTTAGATAGGCCTGTACCATCTCTCTCTCTCTCTCTCTCTCTCTCTCTCTCTCTCTCTCTCTTTTTTTTTTTTTTTTTTGTTTTTTTTTTTTTTTTTTTTGGTTTTTCGAGACAGGGTTTCTCTGT
>NC_034592.1:69112134-69120936 GCF_900095145.1 Mus pahari | reverse complement strand
GAGAGAGAGAGAGAGAGAGAGAGAGACAGAGAGAGAGAGAGAGAGAGAGAGAGAAAGGAGGGCAAGGGAATACAGGGGAGGACTGGACTGGGGAGAGAGGTAGGGGGAGAGGGGGAAGAGGAAAAGGGGGAGAAGAGGGGGAGAGGGGGGTAAGGGGAGAGGAAGAGGGAGAGAGGGGAGAGGGAGAGGGAGCAGACACTCAATTACAGGAGCTAACAAAAATTGGTCTGGCACTGAGTTCATTTTCCAGCAACCATCTATAATGCTCCCTCTTCTGGCATTCAGGTGTACATGCAGAAAAAACACTTATATACATAGAATAAATAAATAAATAAATAAATAAATAAATAAAATCTTTAAAAAAAAGAAAGAAAGAAAGAAATTGTATCGGTGTTCATAAGAGAGATGAGATATGTCTGTGGTTGACAAAAGGAATGGAGTTGGCCTAGAAGGGAAGGCTGAAACAAGTGGAGGAATTGAGGTGGGCTGGGAGGAGGGACTCCTGTAGGCAGAAACAGGACTAAAAGTAAATCTGCAGAGACTGGAATGGAGGACAGGAAGGTCAGTGAAAATTGCCTATCAGCGGTTTAGTCTAGTGTGGCCACTGAAGGTCCCTGATAGAAAGTGGAGGCTGACACAAAGCAATGGAGGGAAGGCTGAGGAGGCAGACACAGAGCTAAGAGGACTCTGCCCGGGAGACTACTTTCTTCCTTCTGCCCTTCCTTTTTTTCCTTTTATTTTCTTCCTTTTTTCTTTGTTAAAGACAAGGTTTCTCTCCATAGACCTGACTGTCCTGCGACTCACTATGTAGACCAGGCTGGTCTCACACTCACAGTGATCAGCCTGCCTCTCTCTCACAACTGCTGAGACTAAAGGAATGTGCTAACATGACAGGGGGCCTCACTATCTTCTTAGGCCAGTTTTCTGATCTCCATGAAGAAGGACGCCAGCTTCACAGAAGCTCAGTAACAGACTCCTCTCTCCACTGCATCTCTCCTCTCTCCCTGGAGGAGGAGTGACTCATTTGATTGATGTGTTTAGGAAAAGAGGGCATAACGCGAGGTCAGTGACTGTGTCATGGTGATAACTGGATACCATCTTCAATCTAATCTACTCTGCACGCTCAGGTATGGCCTCTAGGGAAGACCTCAGCATGTCTAGCTCATCTGTGACAGGTGGATAATAAATCTACTTCAGAGGTAAAAGATGATGTCATTTGGTTATATTTCCCAATCTGTTTTTTTTTTTTCCTCTCTATCAGTAAGTAGTAAAGCTGACATTCCTGTAGTAAGTAGGATGTAACTTGAATAAGTAAAAAAAATAAATTTAATTAAAAGAAAATCTGAGGCTGGGCTGTGGTGGCGCACGCTTTTAATTCCAGCACTTGGGAGGCAGAGGCAGGTGGATTTCTGAGTTCGAGGCCAGCCTGCTCTACAAAGTGAGTTCCAGGACAGCCAGGGCTATACAGAGAAACCTTGTCTTGAAAAAACAAACAAACAAAAAAACAAAAACAAAAACAAATCTGAATTTGCTACATTTTTTTCCCCTTCAATTTTGACTTAAAAGGAGAATCAATATTTCTGGAGTCCCATACTTTCCAGTATAGTAGTCTGTCTAACAGACAAGTTGCAGGTGATGTATAACCAGCCACTCATATGCCTTCTTTTGCTTGAGGAGGAGGTTGAAATCCAGTTTAAAATACTTAGTTTTACCGAAATGGATGCTCACAGCCAGCTATTGGATGGAACACAGGGTCCCCAATGGAGGAACTAGAGAAAGTACCCAAGTACCTGAAGGGGGCTGCAACCCTGTAGGTGGAACAACAACAGGAACTAACCAGTACCCCCGGGGTTTGTGTTTCTGGCTGCATATGTAGCAGAAGATGACCTAATCGGCCATCAGTGGGAATAGAGGCTCCTTGGTCTTCCAAACTCTATATGACCTAGCACAAGGCAAGGCCTGGGCCAAGTAGTGGGAGTGGGTGGGTAGGGGAACAGAGGTGGGGGGAGGGGTATGGGAAACTTTCGGGATAGCATTTGAAATGTAAATAAAGAAAATAATAATAAAAAAGGAAAAAAAATAAAATAAAATAAAATACTTAGTTTTGATCTGGCAAGATAGCTCACTGGGTAAGGGTACTAGTTCTCAGGCCTGAAAATCTGAGTTCAATCCTTGGATCCCACATGGCGGAGAGAACCAGCTGCAGCAGGTGTTATTCTCTGACCACCACACACATACCATGGCATGTCTGCGACCCTCCTAACAAGTAATGAATTAATAAAATAATGAGTTTTCACAAATAATGATAACAAATGGTAAACAATTAAAGTATGGGAAGTAAAATAAAACATCATGGAAAATTCAAAGGAGGGGGAGTCATTGGCATATGGGAGTTTCAGAAAAAAAAAACATAGGAGAGATTGTCTTTAATATGGCTGCTGTTTGGATAAGTTGAACTAGGATAGGGGTCAGGAGGCTTCTAAGCAAGAAGCTGAGTCATAAAAGTAGAACAGTGTCTTAGGGGTTCTCTTCCTGCACAAACAGCATGATCAAGAACCAAGGTGGGGAGGAAAAGGTTTATTCAGCTTACATTTCCACACTGCTGTTCATCACCAAAGGAAGTCCAGACTGGAACTCACACGGGGCAGGAAGCAGGAGCTGATGCAGAGGCCATGGAGGAATGTTACGTACTGGCTGGCTTCCCCTGGTTTGCTCAGCCTGCTCTCTTATAAAACCCAAGACTACCAGCCCAGAGATGGTCCCACCCACAATGGGCTCTCCCACCCTTGATCATTAGGTGAGAAAATGCCTTACAGCTGGATCTCATGGAGGCATTTCCTCAGGAGAGGCTGCTTTCTCTGTGCTAACTCCTGCTTGTGTATAGTTGACACAAAACCAGTCAGTACAAATAGCACGAGGAGGTATACACATGTGAAAGGAGGGAGGAGAGCAAGAGGTATCCAGAGAGACAGCAAAGGCAGCTGACTCACTGTCTATGAATAGCCAGGCCTCCAAAATATAGTCCAGGAGAGGTGGAGATAGAAGAGTGAAGGAGAGAGGGAGGGAGAGAGGAAGAGAAAGAGAGAAAATTACTACATGAAATTGGCTCACATGATTGATTATGGGGGCTGAGAAGTCCCACAAACAGAAGCACCTCTCAAAACATAGCTCAAGTGTGAAGACTGAGACCCATGGTGACTGATGATGTAAATCCCTGCTCAAGCAGGCAAACAGGAAGTAGAGGGTCCATTTCCTCCTACCAGCAGACTTTGTCCTCTTCAGTCTCTCGCTGAGGATGCTGGTCTACCTTGTCTACAGAGTCAGTCAGCTGGTATTCCAGGCCCCCAGAGCCTTCAGACTGACAGCTAACACTAACCAGTGACTCAGATGACTCACTTGGCTCAGTCGTGAATAACAGCTAGAAATGCCATCCGGACATTTAGGTAAGTGACTCTAGCCACTTTAGTTCACTCTGTCTTTCCTGTGGGGGTGGGATAAAAGAACCGAGGCAATTTCATGATTTACTACCCCAGTGACATAGAGGGTTTTACTTAACCTTTCTCAACGGAGTACTGTAATGTGTCACAGGTTTCTAAAAGTTAGATAGCACCTGTATGCATCTGGTATGGCTCTAGATGTATGTGCTAAGGAACTTAGCTGTCACCACCATCATCCTTCTAGAGTTGAGGTCAAATAGAAATACCAGTATGGTCACTTACTAGGTATCTTGAACTTTGGGTTTTCTCATCTGTAAAATGAGGTTACTAATTAACTATTGATGTCAAATTTTATGGCACGATATATGTATAAAACCCTTTAAACATCTAATATTCACAGTAGAAGAATTTTTATAAACTTTCTTTTTTAGACAGCGTCTCATGTAACCAAGAGTAACCTTAAACTCATTATGTAGCTGAGGGTGACCTTGAACTCCTGGTTGCCTTGCCTTTACCTCCCGAGTGCTGGGGTTACAGATGGGCGGTACTGTTGGAAGGTTGCTATGATGCAGTAGCTTGAACCCAGTGACAATCGACTAACTGAGCTCTATCCCCAGTCCAGTTGTGAAGACTTCATAAGCTCTTAAATGTAAGACACTCCTGACAGTAGCTGCTGTGCCTTCAACACTTCACAAATGTTATTTTACGTTAGCACTACAATGCTCCAATTACTATTGCAGCGGCATCTGGAAGTCAGGAAACCACTTGCCCTTTACCTCCTCATTAAGGGATCTTCTCCATGTCTTGTCCCATTTTAAAATTACACAGAGAGTAGATACATATACAGATATTTTAAACTATAAACGGAGGACCTCTATAGGACAGCCAGCTATGGGTCTCAGAAACAACAAGGGCATCTGGACTAAGTGTGTTTAGGGTAATACACACAGGGGTACCACTTGAGATCCTTGAGGGAATGATGGGAAAGAAGGAACAGCAAGGAACATGGTAGGTGAGTGACAAAAGGAAATAAAAAGAAAAAGGAACATGGCTGCTCCTAGGTATGGTGGAGGAGAAAGTTTATTATAGATCTGCGGGAGAGCACGGCCAGAGGCAGACACCTGAGAGAATCCAGTGTGGATATGACCAGACTGTGCCACGTGAACAGGGGAGGGTAACTGAAGAGGTCAGTTCAGAACCTTCAGAAAATCCCACCAGACTCCTCCCCTCCAGAGGGGAGAGGCTTCATTACATTCCTCAGACCACAGGTGAGAGGACCGACCATCTGCTGGAGGGGGAGGCCCAGAGCACGTAGACATACTGAGGCTGACCGTTGGCCACCCACAGACAAGGAAAGTCCTTGCCACCTCATTCCCTAAAGACCGATCAGTTTAAAAGTCACACTGTTCTGCCAATCACATTGTGCTTCACGGCTGCTGCTCTGAAAACTGTATAAAACCTCAAACGGGCTGCTCGTTTGTGTGCAGGGTGACCTCAGCATGCTGGAACAATAAAACCCTCTTGCTTTTACGTTGATCCCGGATCCCTGACTTCGCATTGTTCTCTCAGGGTGTGTCTGGTAAGTTAAGGCTCGCCAGAGTCTTACATAACCAGGTACAGCAGTCAGGGGGCCCAAAGGTACAGAGGGAGCAGGCGAGTGAAATGGTTGGATGTTGGGGCAATCTTTCTGTCCACAGTGTAAAGGTTGTCTTTGTATTATTCAAATGTTGACTTCTGCACTGGAGAAGAGCTGAGTAACATCCAGACTTGATATTGTTACTTTTTTTTTAAAAAAGATTTATTTATTTATTATATGTAAGTACACTGTAGCTGTCTTCAGACACTCCAGAAGAGGGAGTCAGATCTTGTTACGGATGGTTATGAGCCACCATGTGGTTGCTGGGATTTGAACTCCGGACCTTTGGAAGAGCAGTCGGGTGCTCTTACCCACTGAGCCATCTCACCAGCCCCCCGTATTGTTACTTTTTAATGGTTCAGTTTTTGTAAACACTCCTCTCCATCACCTTCCAATTGGTTTAGTAAAGAGCTGACAGCCAATAACTGAGGCAAGAGGGGAAAGGTGGGACTTTGGGCAGAGATAGGAACTCTGAGGAATAATTGAGAGGCAGATATTTGCCAGCCAGACACAGAGGAAGTCAGGCATATGGGGACTGAATGAGAAGTAACAGGTCTTGTGGCAAACATAGATTAGAATAAATAGGCTAAGCTATATGAGCCAGCTGGGAGATAACAAAGAAAGGTCTAAGCTTTCATAAATAAATACAAGCCGGGCATGGTGGCGCACGCCTTTAATCCCAGCACTCGGGAGGCAGAGTCAGGCGGATTTCTGAGTTTGAGGCCAGCCTGGTCTACAAAGTGAGTTTCAGGAGAGTTTAGGGTGGGGGTGGGGTATGCCAACCAGGGACTGAGGAATGCTGGGAGAAGCTGGTGGCCAGGTCGGCTTTGGTATGTTAAGTAGGCACCTCAGCCATTTGTCTCAGGTTGGAACCTAACAGTAGGTTATTTACTCAGAGCAGGTCAGAGGAAGAAGAGAAGGCAGAAAGGACATCTCTGGACAGAACTGTGCTACAGGAGGTCTGTTGAGCCTACAGCTGGCACGGAGGAGGAGGAAGAAAAGCTCAGGAGAATGGAATGCCCTGCTGTGCTCAATGGTGCATAAAGGCCATAGAAAAACTGGCCGTGTTGCCAAACGTAGGGTAATTGGTAACTCTTTGAAGGAATTATGTTTAGAAAGGAAACCAAGGATGGAATCCAAACTTCAAGAAACCTAGGAAATGAGTGAGTGGTAGGAAAATGGAAGCCATGAGGGCACCCTCCTTGTTAATAATTTAGGAATTCAAACAGGAAGAGCAAATGAAAACGCCATCCAGTCAAGAAGGTTCTTGGTGGAATAACATGGCAGAGGAAAGTAGGGAAGAGTGAGTGAGAGCAGGCCTCAGGCTGAGCCTCACTATGGCACAGAATGACGGGTTCCTTGGGAGCCGGAAGGACCGGGCAGGTTTTCAGTAATGGTGTGGGAGCTGAAGGACAGGACTGGCATTAAGAACATGGAGCCCGGTCTATTGATGCCTACGAAGCAATGAGTGGGTAGTGTCGCGTGCGTAGCTGAGACAAGACACGTCTCACACTATAAACCCGGCACCCCTACTTTCCCAAGCAATGGGAACTGTTGTGGTGCATATGTGATAGCAACGCTTTTCCCACTATGTTGAACTGCTCTCTTTGCTTCCCTGTCATGGCGATTCTGGATTCTGTCTCTTCTTCTCCCTGGATCCCTTGCCCGTGCAAAGCCAGCTGGGGGCAGGGACCCTCAGCGTCTGGAAGCAAGGCTTTTGGGAGTCAAATTAAGACAAGGCATTAGAACCAATTCCTAACAGCTCCTGCCTCCGGATTCCTGCCCTGTTTGAGTTTCTGTCCTGACTTTCTGTGTTGATGCACTGTGATGTGGAAGCATAAGCTGAATAAACCCTTTCTTTCTTTGGTCATGGTATTTTATCACAATAACAGTAATCCTAACTAAGACAATGTTTGTTATACATTTCAAATTTATTATGGCAACAAAGAGTAGAATTACACATAGCTCTCACTGTCTAACAAAAGAAGGATCCCAGCAAATATTTTTAAATTGTTTTAAAGTTAATTTGAGGAATATGCATTTAATAATCAAAGAATCAGAAAGTTTTCTGGAAAAGATTATTGTATCAGAACACCTTAGTCTAAACTGACTCAGATTAGGGTTTTTAAAATGCTGCAAACTTAGCTTTATTAATCAAATTTATGATATTAAGTATGGAAAACCCATAGAATAAAAAAATGATTTCATAAAAGACAAATAATATAAAAGCAATACTTTTTTTTTGTGGACATGACTTTTTTTGGTTTAAAAATAATGTTTGTTATACATTTCAAATCTAATGACCCTAATAATAATTTATAGCACCATACGAAAAAAACTTAGTTCATTGACTGACTGAAGTTGAGTTGGAGATTTTTTAAAGCCTCATTTCTTTATATATATATATATATATATATATATATATATATATATATAATTAAAAATAATTTTTAAACATTTTTTTTTTCCAGTGGGAGGAGAAAAGCGTCTCATGTAGATCAGGCTGCCTGGGCCGCAATTTACTATATAGTTGAGGTTGGCCTTGAACTTCTTCATCCCTCAGATTTTTATGTTGTTTAGCCCTGGCTGTCCTGGAACTCACTTTGTAGACCAGGCTGGCCTCGAACTCAGAAATCCGCCTGCCTCTGCCTTCTGAGTGCTGGGATTAAAGGCGTGTGCCACCATGCCTGGCTCATCCCTCAGATTTTAGAATTACAAGATGTACCAGAATGCTCTCCTCATTTTGCTTTTCGGGGTTTGGTGGAGCATAGGATTACTATGTAGCTCTAGTTAGACTTGAACTTGAGGATCTTCATCCCATAGTCGCTTGAGTTCTGGGAATGCAGGCATGGCTGACTTTATCTTCTATGGTAGGAAACAACTGTTAGCCTGCACAGAGAGAGCTCTCTGCCTGCTTTGGCTGTGAGGGTGTTCTATTGTTAAGAAATGCTCGATTGATTTTCAGAGTCAACACTGCCCAAAGTCAATTGTAGGAAGTTCCCTGTAACAGTGTCATTGAACGGAGGGAACAGCCTCAAAGGCTCCACTGTATTTCGACTTGTGAGTCTCAGGCCATGGTTGAAATTCTCCACATTAGTCATCCCACAGGGGCTTTCTGGGAAGTAGGATTTTAACTGGATAAAGGGTGTAATTATCTTCCTGAGCCTGGATAGTAGCCTATTGACACAGTAACATTATGCTCCTTGATTAAATGGAGTGAGTGTTTTCTTCAGAGTAGAGAGGAAATATGAGAGAATGGGACACTGGACTGAGGAAAGTGAGCCGCAACACTGGGCCTGTGGCCGTGAGGAGATTTTATGGGGTGTCTCTGAGAAGTGAGGGAGAAGTTTCAAGGCAAATTTTCTTTCCCAGGAAGAATGAAGAAAAGCAAATGGGAATCTTATCAAACTAAATTTGATTTCCCCCCCTCCCTGAGTTTAGGGTTTTCAGTCTTATAGTATCTGGGCTCCTTGGTACCAATGTAGAAAAGTAGTTGCTCTTCACAAAAATTAGCTGTTACTTCGGTTGTTTCCTTACTGAAGCACATCTAGTAAGCCATTCTACAGCTGTATTTCAATAGGCCCTTTCAAACTTTGGACAGAAAAAGTCATTTGACGTCTGAATGAAGGATTACAAGCAAAGTGGCTTGTGTTAGAAAGATGAGGAAGGCTCAGTGGTTAAGAGCATGTACTGAGCCGGGCGTGGTGGCGCATGCCTTTAATCCCAGCA
>NC_034592.1:69086390-69111903 GCF_900095145.1 Mus pahari | reverse complement strand
GGGAGGGAGGGAGGGAGGGAGGGAGGAAGGAGAGGAAAGGAAGTCTTGCCCTGTGGCTGGGTGTATAGCTCAGTAGTACAACACTTAGCATGTGTGAGAACCTGGGTTCAGTCCCCAGCATTGCCACCACAAGCACACGCTAAGCTGTGAGAATTCTATCTTTGTAAGTGGCTTTAATCTTGGAGAGAAAAGTGTTTACGGAAAGTAGATGTTAGTGAGTTTGGAAATGTTTGTACTTGTGTATGAAGTTGTTGTTTGGCAAGAGTGGTGGTTTCAATTTGCTTGGTCCAGAGAGTGACACTTAGGAGGTGTGGACTTGTTGGAGTAGGTGTGGCTGTGTGTAGGGAGCCATGGCCCTGGGCTACCCGAAGCCGCACCTTATAGATGGCACCTGTTGGCTATGAAGCTTGTGGTAAACAGGTCCATAATTGGTGTTGATATGTTCCCGCTCTTCTGGTTGGCTGAGGCCGCGCACCTGGTGAAGTGATGTGGCCTGCCGCGATTGGTTGGCGTGGATGATATAAAAGGGCTTGTAGCCCGGGACTCGGGGGAGAAGATTGTTCAAGGTTCCTGAATAAACTGCTGAGAGAAGAACTGGTGATTGCATCTTTCTTGCTGGTCGAGGGGACACAACAGCTGTGTTGGAGGAAGTATGTCACCATGGGAGTGACCTTTGAGAGAACTTCCTCCTAGCTATCTGAGGATGCCAGTCTTCTCCTGACTGCCTTTGGATCAAGATACAGAACTCTTGGCTCTTCCACCACTTTGTCTGTCTGGATGCTGCCACACTTCTTGCCCTAATGAGAATGGACTGAACCTCTGAACCTGTAAACCAGCCCCAATTAAATGTTGCCTTGGTTTATAAGAGTGCCTTGGCTATGGTGTCTCTTCTCAGCAATGGAAAACCTAACTAAGACAGCAGGTGATTGGTTGACGTCAACAAAAACACTAATTGATGAATTTTCTTGTGTTGTCAATACAAAGAAGTTGAACTGAAACTGTGAAAGGCTGAAGAACTAGAGTGAGTTAAAAATTTATGTTTGAATCTTGGTCCCAGTTGATGGAGCTGTTTGGGAAGGATTAGGCGATATGGCCTTATTAGATGAGGTATGTCACAGAGGTGGAACAGTTCCAGCTCTTGCTTTAGCTAAGTCTATTGCTATGATAAGATATCATGAACAAGGCAAGTTGTAAAAGGGTTTATTTGGGGATTACAGTTTCAGAGGGTGTGGTGGTTTGAATACAGTTGGCCCAGGGAGTGGCACTATTAGAAGGTGTGGCCTTGTTGGAGGAACTGTGTCACTGTGGGTGTGGATCTTAAGACTCTCCTCCGAGCTGACTGGAAGCCAGTATTCTGCTAGCAGCCTTCAGATGAAGAGGTAGAACTCTCAGCTCTGCCTGTACCATGCCTGCCTGGATGATGCCATGTTCCTGCTTTGAACTCCCAATTAATAGTGTCCTTATAAAAGCTGCCTTGTCATGATGTCTGTTCACAGCAGTAAAACCCTAAGACAGAGGGTGAGTCCATGACCATCATGTGGGGAACATGGCAGTTGGCAGGACCGAAGAGTGCTGGAGCAGTAGCTGACAGCTCGTATCTTAAAATACCACAATGAGGCAGAAAAGGAGACTGGGATTGACATGAGTCTTCTGAAACCTTAAAGCCCCCCTGTGACATACCTCATCTAATAAGGCCATATCTACTAATTCTTCCCAAAGAGTTCCATCAACTGGGACCAAGATTCAAACAAAATTTTAAGTCACTCTAGTTCTTCAGCCATTCATAGTAGAGGAGTGACAGGGAAGAGAAATGTTGTTTCAAAGAATAAGAGTGGGGACAAAAATGGGATTGGCCACAGAAATGTAACCTCAGCTATTTGGGAATCAACTGAAGGAGGATGGCAGAAAGACTAGCCTGGGCTACAGAGGGAGTTCAAGGCCACTCTGGGCGAATTGGTGAGACCCTAGGACAAAATGAAAAAGGTATAGAAAGGCCAGAAGGGAAGATTGTGTAACTTGGGTAACTTATCTGTTTAGCACACAGGAGGCTCTGCAAGATCAGATCTTGCAGAGTGCTTGGGCTGGGTTCCCAGCATTCACATGGAGGTTCATAATCACCCATAACTCCAGTTTTAGGGAGTCTATGCCTCTGGCCTCCTCAGGCACCAGAATAAAGTTTCCCTACCCCAAAGGACTGAAGTCAGATCTGACTTAGGAAATCAATTAAATAAAACAAAGTAAAACAAGAAGAAGAAGACCCCCAGAGAAAGCTTTCAGGAGTAATCAATACTTTGTCTAAAAGTGAGGGAGAGGGCAAGAGTGAACTGGTGGAGAGCTGTAAGAGGACTGAAGGTAGAGAAAGTACTAATGATCCTGCGGAAACCCGAGTATAGTCCCAGCAGGCTGGAAGAAAGACCTATAGTTGGCTATAAACTGTGTCTGGGTGGCTGTATCTGGTGGGTGGGCTGCCTGTAACAGTATCAAGTATTATTCTAAACAAGCCTTATGTCTTAGTCAGGATTTCTATTCCTGCACAAAACAGCATGAACAAGAAGCAAGTTGGGGAGGACAGGATTTATTCAGCTTATACTTCCACATTGCTGTTCATCACCAAAGGAAGTCAGGACTGGAACTCAAGCAGGTCAGGAAGCAGGAGCTGATGCAGAGGCCATGGGAGGGCGTTACTTACTGACTTGCTTTCTTATAGAACCCAAGACTACCAGCCCAGGGATGGCACTACCCACAATGGGCCCTCCCACCCTTGATCACTAATTGAGATCACAACTGGATCTCATGGAGGCATTTTCTCAAGGGAGGCTCCTTTCTCTGTGCTAACCCCAGTTTGTGTCAAATTGACACACAAAACCAGCCAGCACACCTTGTTATTTGCAAATGAGAAAACCAAGAACCTAAATCAAGGACACTGTTAGCAGAAGGGAAGGGAGGCGATTGCTAATGATGGCAGTCTGGCTCTAGTGGTCAAACCATTAAGTACAAAACTGCCTGCTCATCAGTGTGACTGGTAAATGCTTTGATACCTCATTAGTGTCTCTGATGTTTTCTTTTGGGGCATTAACCGCCTTCCCCCACTGAATCATGGGAAAGAGTGAAACTGATGGAATGGTTTAAAAGCAACAAACATGGAAACTGCCTTTTCTTTGACAAAACAAGCAACAACAACAATAAGCAATGCCTATGAGAATATGGAATTTGAGGCTAATGAATATGGTACATGGATGACAGGTGGCAAGCTGCCACGTAACTCTGGACTCCTGAAATCGGTAGCACGGGATAGTATGAGGGTACCTTGGAGTAAGGATGTGTGCCAGTCCTGGACCACTAAACTAGTTACAGCAGGAGGGGGGGGGGAGACTTGGAATCCCTCATATTTGCATTAAGTGTTATTTTCTTGGCATGTTTCTCCTTTCATCATTGACCTGCATGAAAGTATTTCAGGTCTGCCTGCCAGTCACTGAGGTTGCTGAAAAAAAAAAAAAAATTCCAGCATTCCTTTGCATAAAGGACTTTCCCTGACATCAAAAGGAGTCTTTTATCATATGTACTAAGATCTAAAGAAGTTCCAGGTCATTATTCATCATTCTAACCTATTCTCCACTTTTATTTATTGTGAACTTAGTTTTATTTTGTGAGCGAGGGTCTCTCAGCCCCGGCTGGCCTCAGGCTATTAGATAGCTGTTTGACCTTCTGACACCTCCCTACTTAACTTTTGGTGTTGGGGTCAACCCCAGAGCCTGGTGCCTGCTGGGTAAGCATCTTATTAGCAGAGCCACAGCCTCAATCTCTTTCATACACTGCTGGCTTTCATGATCATTCTTCTGTTTGACTCGAACGGCAGATGAAGAAGCTCGTTTCGAACTTTGCATGTGTCAATCATAATTCTATGTATTTAAAGCCTCCTTGTGGGAGGCTTTAGGCTATGACTGAATAGGTGTGTCTAACTCCAGATTGGAAATATGTACACTTCTTCTAGTGTTTCTATTCTTTCTGCAAAGTGAGAACAAGGCTGCATCACACTCATTGTACAGACAAGGGACTTGAGGCACAGAGAAGAGTTCTTTTAAGATCACAGAGCTGCAAAGACACAGAACCGGGATTTGAACCCGAACAGTCTGACTACAGAGTCTGTGCCCTAGCCTTCATCCTTCCTTTAGGGAGGTAGTCAGGTCCTTATCCTCACAGGTAAGCCCTGGAGGTACTAGGAATGTTAAACACACAAGATCATCCCTTCAAAGGGAGGGATGAATAACCCGTTTCCTGGGTGTGGACACAGCTAATAGCCTGGTGACCTTTGTGCTATCTGTGTGCCCGAGGACACACTGGATCCTCCCTTATGGTGAGCTCGTTAATGTGTGGAACCTGTCTTTATTCAAAGTGTCACATGTAGACAATCTATAGGACTCATCTTTATGGAAGATGTCACATGTACTTTGAGTTTCAATGTTGACATGTCTGAAGCTTTATTGTGCACATAGGACTGAATCATCATGAAAAGTTTTCACCAAATTGTGCTGTGCTTAAATATGTCTAAAATAAACTACTTGGTGTCAGACTCCTAAATTTTGAACTAACACTGGGTATGTAAGTTGTATTGAACCAAACTGCCTTCTTGCCTACTGTGCTGGCCATGTCGTCACAGGACACACAGACTCCCACCCCCACACTGTAAGGGTGTGCTGGCACATGCCATTAGTCTCAGCAATCTAGGAGGTAGAGGCAGGCAGAGATGAGCTATCTGTGAATTCAAGGGCAGTCTGGTTTATACAATTCAAGTTCCAGGCCAGCCAGGAGAAACCTACACAGAAAAACCGTCTCGAGAAAGAAAAAAACACTCAAAAAGTACATGAGGGTACAAAGAAGGTATGACTTGATGGCAATAAGCAGGGAGAGGACGAGAGATGGTCTTATTTTATTCTGAGGGCAATACTGTCAGTGACTTCTCCCTGGGTGGCCCAGGTCTTCTTCATCCTCTTTGTGGACATTCAAAACACAGCAAAAACACAAAGAACTTTTCCTTCAGGATTATGTGTTATAAATTTGTGGATTACACCAAAAGCTCCCACATGATCTGTTTTGTTTTTTGGAGACAGGGTTTCTCTGTGTAGCTCTGGCTGTCCTGGAGCTCACTTTGTAGACCAGGCTGGCCTCGAACTGAGAAATCCACCTGCCTCTGCCTTCCAAGTGCTGGGATTAAAGGTGTGTGCCACCACACCCAGCTTTTTTTTTTTTTTTTTTTTTGACAGTCTTACTATGTAGCCCTAACTGATCTGGAACTCACTATCTAGAGCAACCTGGTTTCAATCTCAAGCCCTGTGTCTGCTCTGGAGTGTGGAGAGTAAAGTCCTCCGATTACCTCAACTGGGTCAAGATGAGGTTCCTGAGGTCTAGATCAAGTTTTGCCTACTAATATAGTTTACCACTGCACTTAATGTTTCTTACAGTAGCTGGGAAATTATTCAAACAACTTGGAAATCAACATTCATAAAATATACCTTACTGGGCCAGCATGCTGCCTCACTGGGTGTTTGCCCCAGAGCTTGCTAGTCAGGGTTCCTGGAACTAAGACAGTTACAGCAAAGTACCCTCTGACCTCTGCTTGCATGCTGAGGGTCCATACATATGCACGAATGTGTGCACGTGCACACACGCAAAACATACAGTATAAGCTTAAATATATAACTGCTAGTATAATCATAATTTAGTACTGTTGATACTATATATGGTAGATTTGTGTAATGATTACTATTAGGAAGGAGGTATTACTTGTGTAAACGAAAGATGTAGTCATATGTGACTTAGTTTTTTTCTTCTGGAAACATGATGTATAACAGGAACAGGAAAGGAAGGAGACACTGGAAGATGATACGCGTAGTTAGCCTATGTGCTCAGCATTTAAGACCCCCTCTCCAGAGCTCCACATCCTGGGGGCAAAGCTTGTTTGCTGCATTTACCACGGAGGAAGATCAGAAGGTTAAGGCCCATCTAGCTACTGAGGGAAGAGTCAGAATTCAAACGTGGGGCTGTGGCTCTCTTGCCGTTTTCTCCGTGCTGCACATGGACTTGAATTTTTCTACAGTAAGTTTTGCTTATCTGAGCCAGTGAGTAAAGCCAGGAACCAAGTGGGAAAAAAAACAAAAGAGTTCTTTTTAGCCCGCAAATGTCAAGGGTGATGATATGTAGCTGTATTTCCACCCTCCAGCGAGTCCTACAACGAGCTGGGTTTTGTGAACAATGTAGGGAGCAAATTCTCCGTGGCACTTCCAACAAATCAAAGAATGAGAAAAATGTGTCTATATGAAGTCATGGAACTTTACTTTCTCCTTGGAACCCATCCTAGGGTGACAAGAACATGAATCAACTAAAACACAACACGTATTAGCTCATCTGTTCTTGTCAGACACAATTTTTTTTTTTTTTAAATATCTAACATGGTTTAAGGATCTCCGTGAACTTGTTTATCACTGGACAAAGACTTGTGATAAAATGCACATTTAAGAAAAACTTCACTTTTACATGTAGTTGAAAGTATACCAGAGACATATTTTTTTTTTTTAAAAGATACTTTTATAATTGTCCCAGGAGCAATAAATCTGAAACTAGATAATAAAGTTGGCTTAACTTATTCAAGGCAACATGATTTATTAAGTGCCTATTTGAATGCTGTACTGCTGGATACCACACACGAAGAAAGCATAGTGTATTCAAACTAGTTCATAGCTGTTAGAGATCCTTGAGGGACTCCTTTTGTGAGTTCCCAGGCAAGGCAAAAGCAATTTGGGATGAGCTATATCCTGGACACAAAGAACTCATTTTAGCTTAGTCCCTTCACAGAGCGAGAAGTGAAAAGGACAGTCTTGTCTCTCAATTCTTTGCACAACCAACCAACATTTAATCCTTAGTCACCTTCTAAATCAACCTTACACATTTTTCAATCTATGTAGAAATAATACTCTCCATACTTTCCAACACGTAGCAACGGTTATAAACCTTTTCCAACGATCCTCCCGAAAAACACGTGTATTAAAGAATTCAATGTTTTGTCTTTTTGTTGGGCCAGCTGCCTCACATAGTTCATTGTTGACATTCCACCTCCTTTAGCTTGATAACCCATATTTTCCTTTTATATTCATCTTGTTCAGTGCTTTTGTTGCTGAAAATGTTCTTGACCTCGTTCAACATTGTGCTGTGCCAAGAGTATGTTTTGGTTTACATTCATCTTCTGTTGCTATTCTTCTTCTTTCTCAAGAATTTGCCAACAGTCAACTTTCATTTGGAGCCACCAGTGTGTTATGCTTTCCTTCCCTATAGCAAGGAAATTGCTCATGGTGTCAAGGAAAAGCTTCCTGCAGCCCAAATCAGCCACACCTTTCTATAAACATGCTCAGTAGTGTCTGAACAAGGATGAGAAACACACTTGGCAAGCGAGTCCACAACAGAGGAGGAAGAGGAATGACACATTGATTACGAATTTTCACTTCTAGGACCCAAAGGGTCCTCTGCGTGCACACCCAGACTCTCTAATCTACTTTGGGCTTTTGAAAGGTCAGACCCAAGAAAGCCTTGTGTGTGTGGGCTGCCACACTGTGCTCTTGTGTGGGGTATTCTGGGGCTCAGGTATTACTCCCATGTTTGCTGAGACTGTGCCAAGATGTAAAGCACCATAAAGCACGATTCCTAGGCCATTTCATTCTTTCATCTTTACACGTGTATGGCACGTACCACTTTTGTTAGATTGTAGCTTGCATCATCTGCATAGCAGAGGCAGAGGATGAAGAGAAACGGTTTTTGCTACTGCATCCAGGCATGAGATTCTAAAACATCTGTATAAACACCTTCTATGTTAATGGAAAATATCAGTATATTAGTTTGGCATTTTTTCAGAAAAGCCTAAGACAGTGAAACATATAGTTGGCAGAAATCAACTACAATTTTGGAGGAGTTAAGATGAAATTGGAGGGAGTTCTGGACCAAAGTTATTTTCATTTTCATGTTGAGTATATAAAAAGATTCAAGACTAAAATTTGTGACAGGCTGTGGTGGTGTACACTTTTAATCCCAGCACTCAGGAGGCAGAGGTGGGCAGAACTCTGAGTTTGAGGTTAGTCTGATCTACAGAGCAAGTTCCAGGAGAAACTACACAGAGAAACTCTGCCTTGAAAACCAAAACGAATAAATAAAAGGATAAAATATACATGGTAATATTTAACATGAAAATATCATGTATGTTTTCAATGTACATTTTTTTAAAAAAAGATTTATTTATTATATGTAAGTACACTGTAGCTGTCTTCCAATACTCCAGAAGAGGGCATCAGATCTTGTTAAGGATGGTTGTAAACCACCATGTGGTTGCTGGGATTTGAACTCTGGACCTTTGGAAGAGCTCTTAACCACTGAGCCATCTTTCCAGTCCTCAAGGCACATTTTCTCTGTATGTAGCCCTGTTGTCCTGGAATTCACTCTGTAGACCAGGCTGGCCTCAAATTCAGAGACCTGACTGCCTCTGCCTCTAGAGTGCTGGGATTAAAATGTGTGTGCCACCACTGCCTGGCCAGACTGCCATAGTAATCACAAATATGTTTGCAAGTTATTGTCAAGTAATTAATGGAAGGAAGCTGGTTAGGTAGATATGTAAGTAATGAGAAAACAAATCAAAATCTAGCCTTTGGTTATTTTATGGTGTTGGGGAATGAATGCTCAGCTGAGCATTTCTGGTGGCCTAACAATCAACAGAATTAACTGCTTAAGTTGGAGGACATGAACTGGTACAGATGACCACTTCTAGCAATATTGAGACTCCATATACAGTTGAGACTTCTCAGACACTGGATCATTTTAAGCTGGAGCTGACCAGTTCTTTGCTGTGTGAACTACTGCTTGACCATCTCAGGAATATGCCCTATTAGAATGTTCCTTAACACTCCCCACAACTCACCCCAGTATAACTTTTTATCCTTTTCTAAGGAGTTACTTTAAGCCCTTGCTACTCCCAAAACCTAGAAGACATCTTGGCACAAAGTACCTGTGAAAATGTTTGCTGAATGAAGCTGAGATGATTTACAAAGAAACAAAATGAGCTGGGTACTGAAAGGGGCAGGATCCATATGAGTTTGATGCCAACCTACTACAGAGTTAGTAGGACAGCCAGAGCTATAGTGAGACCCTGTCTCAAAAAGAAAAAAAAAGGGCTTGAGAAATGGCTCAGTGGTTAAGAGTGTTGCCTGCTCTTCCGAAGGTCATGAGTTCAAATCCCAGCAACCACATGATGGCTCACAACCACCCGAAATGAGATTTGATGCCCTCCTTCTGGGTGAGAAGAAAGTGTCTGAAGACAGCTACAATGTACTTACATATAAGAAATAAATCTTAAAAAAAAGAAAGAAAAAAAATGGTGATTTGATTACTTTTTACTCCTATTTGATGGGATGAATAAAACATTGCTAGGACAACTCATGGCCAGTTTCTACACTGATCCCTCTTGTCTATGACTTTGAATGAATTATTCTTTGTATTAATGAGTTTTCCATGTGAACCAAGTTTAGCTTCTCACAATTGGTACTATGTAAAATACTATACATTACCAGTGGGCATATTTTGATCAATTAAAAAATTCTAGCTGGGAGGTAGTGGCATGTATCTTTAATCCCAGCACTCAGGGGACAGAGGCAGGTAGATCTCCGAGTTTAAGGCCAGCCTGATCTACAGAGCGAATTCCAGGATAGCGAGGGCTATATAGAGAAACCTTGTCTTGAAAAACAAAAACAAACAAACAAAACAAAAAACAAAAAACAAAAAAGAAAAGAAAAGTTCTAGCTGTAAGAATTGGACATGTCCCAGCAATGCAACCATCAAATTCCTTAGCTGGCTATTCTGCTAACAATAATAGTTCAGTGATTTCCTTTTGGCTATAGGGTTCGGAATTCAGTCTGAACAGATCTGCTGTACCTTGGTCATGTTAATACATCCTGCACTTCCACTACTTACAAATGAGTATTGGAAGACTCAGTTTTCTTGTAGTTAAATCAAACTAGTTTTTACAAACTAATTTTTACTATAATAGCTCCATACTTCACTAGTAAGGCTTAGGAATGAAGAGCTTCTCAAAACAATGGTCTCAATCTTAATCTATTAAAATGTTAATGTTTTTCGTTTGTTTTTATTTTTTTACAATTTACTTAGAGTGTATATGAGGGGTGCATGCTATAGCATGTTTGAGGATGTCAGAAGATAACTTGCAGGAGTTAATTTTCAGTATTGAATTCAGGCCTTTCCTACTGATCCATCTCATTTACCTGTGAAAAAGTTTTGTTTTGTTTTGTTTTGTTTTTCTGAGACAGGGTTTCTCTGTATAGCCCTGGCTGTCCTGGAACTTACTTTGTCCTCAAACTCAGAAATCAGCCTGCCTCTGCCTCCCGAGTGCTGGGATTAAAGGTGTGCACCACCATGCCTGGCCTTGTGAATAAGGTTTCTAAGATAGGAAAATATGTATGTGTTAATGCTGAGTTAAAAAAAAAAAAAAACTGGAGAAAAATATTGAGTATTAGGAGTTAGAGGATTTGCAATTTTTGTCCATTAAAAAAAAAAAAAAAGTTCTCCCTCCTTTAAAATAAGAGGCTTGAACCTGCTATACCATCTAGGCTGGCCTTGAACTCCTAATTCTCCTGCCTGAGATTATGGGTATACATCAATATATCTAGATCATATTTTAAAGCTTTAAAATAATTTTAAGCAGTAAGGTCTTATCTTGTATATATCAGATTAAGAGAACAAACAAAAGCACATCATGAACATGATTCAGAAAAACCTTGGAAAAAATGTAATACCCTTTAAGGATTTAAAAATTGCTCAACACTGCCAGGTGTGGTGGTGCATGCCTTTAATCCCAGCACTCAGGAGGCAGAGGCAGGCAAATTTCTGAGTTCGAGGCCAGCCTGGTCTACAGAGTGAGTTCCAGGACAGCCAGGGCTACACAGAGAAACCCTGTCTCGAAAAACAAAGTAGGAACAGAAGGAAAGTATCTCAGAATAAGACCTATGCCAGACTGTGGCTACAGCTGGGTGCTGAAGGCTAGGATGTGCAAAGGAAAAGGCGCTCCCTCCATAAATGAGGTATAGGTGGACATTCTCATGCTACACCACACATTGCCAGATAATTAGACAAGAAAAAGAAATAAAAGGCATCCAAACTACAAAGGAAGAACAAAATAAAATTATCTGTTTATGGTTGGAAACTGGTAACATTACCTCACCTGTACCTGTAAAAAATAAAAAAAACAAAAACAGATTCCACAGAAATCTGCAAAGCTCTAAAAATAACATATGAAATACATACATATGTACATACATACATACACACACACACACACACACACACAAACACAAGCATGCACACACAAAACAGCAGTGACAAAGAAGAAGAAGAATTAATTTCCTATGGCATTTAAAAGGATAGATTATGCACTAAACTTAGTTGTGGATGTTCAAAACTTGCACACAAAATACTGTACACCACTGCAGATGGAAATAACTGCAAATAAATTCATGTCCATATGAACATTTCACACTATTAAAATGCACACAGTATTAGAAGTTATCCAGACTTAACGCAATACTTACCACACATCACAATGGCATCTTTGCACAAATGACAAAAGTTAGCTTGAAATTCATATGGGGTCTCAAAGAACTCAGCGTAGGATCCCAAAGGATCTCTGGATAGCCCTGGTTGTCCTGCAACTTGCTTTGTAGACCAGGCTGGTCCTGAACTCAGACATTCACCTGCCTCTGCTTGCTGGGATTAAAGGTTCATGCCATCATGCCTGGTGTACTTCCGGATTTCCGAACACAGTATTAAGCAATAGCCATCAAGATGACATGATGACAAGAAAGCAAATATACACATCGCTAGAACACAAGGAAGCATGTTGAAGTCAACTCTTTAACAGCTGAATGCTTTCTATTTTTAGAGGACTCCCCACACTGGTAGCATCATTTCCATGGTGCTCTTCCCCAATACAATTCCTCCACACAGCCTTTTGAGTTTGTGACAATGACCTCTTCTATAATTACTGTCATACACACCTGCTGGGTCCAGCTAGTGTTGCCTTGACCATCTCTCCTAGCCACCGACTACCTGGAGTTCTTCATCTAGAGTGGGGCCTAGCAGAACTTTCCTTTATCCATGTTCAGTATTCATTACTAAAATGCAAGTCCTAGGAAGATGGCACTAAAATAAGTACTTGGTCATAAGGAAACACTTTTTGAGGGATTGAAAACTGTGCCCATAAGGCCAGATCTGGTGGCTCATCCTTGTAATCTCAGCACATGGGAGATAGGGGCAGGGGATCTGATCCCAGGCCAGCTATGTACCAAGCAAGATTCTGCCTTAGAACAAAATTAACAGAAGACAAAAACATAAAATCAAAGTACAACTGTTTCTTTTCTAGCTGCTGAGATAAAATACCAGACAAAAGCAATTTTAGGGAGGGTTTCCTCTGGCTTACTAAGTAGACATCTTTCAGCTACAGTGGAGAAGGGGGTAGGGGAAGCACTAGTGGGCAGGCACCTTACAGCCGTTCCTGCTCTTGGATCTTTTCACACAGCTCATGAAATGGTACTGCCCACCTTTAGGGTGTGTTTTCCTACCTCAATAAATCTTATCAAGAAAATTCCTCACTGGCATATGCTGCGGCACCTCTTTTAAATGATTCTAGGTTCAAGTTTATAATCACTATAATCTAACACTTCTCTCCAACAAAACAACAAAATTCCCCCTCAAAGACACGACCATAGAAGCAAAAGGCACACCTGTGAATTTGGGGCCCTCCCTGTGTTTTGGTGAATCAAAGACATGAAAGGACTCCATCGTTAGAGTATTTAAGGACACACAGATGAGACATAAAAACCCACAAGACACAAGTGCATGGCTGCCTGTTCCCAATGCGACTGTGCTAAGTAAGCATTTGCAGCTACACCTTATGTAGCTCCTCCAGCTGTGACTAATACAGGGAGGCAGCCTCACAACTGAAGAACAAGCCTTTGAATCCCCATTTTCCTAATAAGGAAACTCAGGAAATAAGACACATCACACTGAGCAATCAGAATAAAGACAGAGTAACAAAGGGACGGCCAAGACCTTGAAGACCATGCTTGCATTCCATTCTCCTTGGCTGGCAATTTAGAGCTTTTGAAGAGTTATGAAGCAGAACTCAGGACTAACAGGGAAGTTAAAGCTGGCAGGGCTCTGGATGTATCAGTTCTGGGAAGGAAGTAAGTTAACAGTTAAGTTTGGTGACTATAATCTGAGGTTGAAAAGTACACCAGTCTCTATTAAGAGAAGCCTCCCTTGTCTTCACCATGTCCCCCATACTCTAGATGTTTGGAAGATAAACCATATGTCAAATTTTGAGCAAAGAATCTGGGTAAGACACAGTGACCATGTGAACAGAAAAAAGCATTGCTGCAGGAGAATTCCTGGTGTGGTACAATGACTGGTTGTTTTCAGTCCAAGTCTCTGGATAGTAAGATTTAAATAATGAGAGAAAAGAAAGGGAAAAAAATCTAGGAGATTTTGGAGAAAAGAAGACTTTAGTCTGGAATTTGATATACTGGCAGGAAATACATGTTACTGTGAGCAGCTTATTGGAAATACTCGGGAGAGATAGAGCCACTCATGTGGAAGTGATTACTGCAATCACGAGAGCAAGCGAGGCTGGTAAAGGACAGAACACAAATATGGCAGAGAAGCCTGAATCACACGGAAAGGCTCCGCAGGAAACCCCTCCCTCCCTCCGACGTGAAGTATCAAACAAGGTTCCAGGCAGTTCTGCAACAGCTTTACTCTCAGGGCAGATGACATTACCAACGGCCCATGGGAAGTCTGAGTGTGGCTAGCTAGGAAGCCTACCGGCAACTTCACAGCCTATTTCCTGCTTAGTATTTCCACCAGGTTTATTCTTGGCAATAGTGGAAGGCTGGAACAGAAGCAGACCAAAGTTGCCCACTGTATCAAAAACAAAACCAAGCCAGGCGTGGTGGTGCACGCCTTTAATCCCAGCACTTGGGAGGCAGAGGCAGGTGGATTTCTGAGTTCGAGGCCAGCCTGGTCTACAAAGTGAGTTCCAGGACAGCCAGGGCTATACAGAGAAACCCTGTCTCGAAAAACCAAAAAAAAAAAAAAAAAAAAAAAAAAAAAAAAAAAAAAAAAAAAAAAAAAAAAAAAAAAAAAAAACAAAAAAAAAACCAAAAACAGACACGTTAGACAACTTGGCTCTAAGTCTCTGACTATAAGTGCCTGCTTAGAAGAGAAATGTACACATATAGTTAATAATGCCACAGATGGGCAGTGGTTAAGAGCACTGGCTGCTCTTCCAGAGGACCTAGGTTCAAATCCCAGCACAACATGGCAGTTTATGACTGAAACTCCAAGATCTAACACCTTTGCACAGACAGACATGTGTGAAGCAGGCAAAACACCAATATACATTAAAAATAAATAATAATAATAATAATAATGATAAAGAATGCCAAATTGCAAAATGAATTCAGGTAGTTTTGAGTTTGTGAGGTTTACTACTTGCTAAGGCAACTACTTTTTCTGGACTGGCAATGTGTCTTTCAAATATAAATTTGTGTTCATGTTTACGGTGGAGAGTTTCTGCAGTGTGCGCACGCACATGTGTGGGGCTCAAGGACACCTCAGGTGAGTCCTTGGGAACCCCTGTATTAGTTACTTTTCTGTTGCTGTGATAAAATACAATGACCAAGGCGACGATGTTTGGGGGCATTCAGTCCCAGGGAGACTTGCTCATCGCTATGATAGAGAAGCAAGATAGGTGTGGTAACAGGAACAGGTAAAGTTCACCCAGTTAATCCCAAGTAGGAAGCAAAAAGGATGCACTAGAAATGGGTCGTTTTTCAATTCCCCCTGCGCTCTACTTCCTCTAAAGCAATGGCTCCTTAACTTCCCAAATAGCACCAGCTGTGAATCAAGTGTTCAGATGCCCGAACATCTTACTCAAGCAACTGTGCACTTAAAATATTAGTTATGTATGGGCCTGTGTCCCATAGCACAATGTGGAGATCAGAGGGAGTTGGTTCTTTCCTGTCACATGGACCCCAGGGACCAAATTCTGATAGATCATCAGTATTGGCAACAAGCCCCTTCTGTTACCCACTGAGCCATCTCACCAGCCTCCACCTATTGAGACAGGGTTTCTCCCTCCGACCTGAGGCTCTCTGATTTGGGGAGAGTGGCAGGCTAGCAAGCCCCAGGGATTCATTTGTCTCTGCCTTTCAGCATTGGGATAACAATTCTAACATTTCACAAAGGTGCTGGGGATAAAACTCAACTCCTCCTGCTTACACAGTAAGCAATTTACCTGCCATTTCAAAAGTCCCTAGAAAGCGTATCCTCTAATGCTAAGCATGTTCAGCAGTAAGCTGTGGAGAGTCATTACAATTGTCATTAATAGTTTCATGTTTTTGAAACTGGACTGCAATATTCATTAAAGTAAAAATAGCTCTGACTTACTGGCAGTGTTTAGCACATAGTAACCCATGCAGTGATGAACAGCTTCCTCTCCAGAATCGTTTTACAGCCAAATGATCCCATCAGTGAGAAGTTTAGAGAATATGGCCAAATTTTCCACACTGCTTTCTGAATTTCTAAGGCCTAATTTTAAAAGCTAAGAGCTCAAATAGGTTGTCCTCTCATATGAAGGTCGTTCCACAGATTATAACTGACCTGAAAAGTCCTACATGAGTGATGTCATAGCTGTTTAATGTTCAAAGAAGATACTACAAGTGTTGGTGGTGATATGGTGTAAACAAACTTACTGTGCTGCCAACTGCACAAAAAGCCAGCCTATGAAAAAGCCAGGGCATGGGAGTTTGCCTAGAATACCAGGGATGTGGAGGTGAGGGGTTTGCAGGAGTTCAGGAGAAATTAATGACCTGGCCAACATAATAAAAAGTCATCTAAAAACAAAACAAAAACCAGAATCCCAAAACAAAAATTAACCAATGCCTCTCTCCCCTATACAATTATACACAGTAAATAGCTGGTATTATATAACCAGGGTACTGGTTTATAACTTCACTGAATTTCAACATTAAGAGTGGGCGTCTAGCCAGGCAGAGGCAGGTGGATTTCCGAGTTTGAGGCTAGTCTGTTCTACAGAGTGAGATTCAGGACCAGAAAACAAACAAGAAAGAAGGAGGGAGGGAGGGAGGGAGGGAGGGGTGGACTTCTAAGCCAGGCACAGCAGCATTCAGGAAGTGGAAGCAGGATCCAATTTCCAATGCCATCCTCTGCACATATCCACACCCAGTTTTGAGGCCAGTCTGCACTAAGAGATCTTGTCTCAAAAACAAACACAAGTGGACTCTAATATAAAAGTGTACTGTTGAAGCAGGAAGCTGGATTCTACCAACAGCAGCTTCACACGTTACATCAGTCTGCATCATGACACCGCTGAGTGATCCACTAACCCACGCCATCTAGGCTCCTGTTAGAGCTCTTTGTTCCCACATTGATGAAACTAATGGCTTTCTCAGAACGTATCTAACACGAGTCAACATAGCCCTGTATCTGTTCCTTTCCTGATGCCATGTACGGAATTGAGCTGCTAGAAATTCTACAAAGGTCTTAAATACATTGTCAGTGCTTTTCATATTAAAATATCTGACAGAAAGTAGCAACATATTTGAGAGATTTCCTCTTTTATAGAATTCAAAACTGAATAATGAATTCAAAGGAAACAAAGTGCTTGCTGACCATGTAAGAGGCCCAGATATAATTCTCAGCACCACAAAAATCAAAGCAAACTACAAGTAAATTTATTAGTATGGATTTAATTAAATCTAGGTAGTAAAATAAACAGGATAAGTAAGCTATGAAGATGGCCCATGGGTTCACCAGAATGATTGAATGCTTTCCATCTAAGATCATAAAAAGGTATGGATGTCACAGTAGCACACACGCATGTAGACAAGCCACAAAGGAATGTTTATTTACAATATAGAATTAAAATATATGGGAGCTGGTGAGATGGCTCAGTGGGTAAGAGCACTGATTGCTCTTCTGAAGGTCCTGAGTTCAAATCCCAGCAACCACATAGTGGCTCACAACCATCCATAATGAGATCTGATGTCCTCTGCTGGTGTGTCTGAAGACAGCTACAGTGTACTTACATATAATAAATAAATAAACCTTAAAAGAAAGTATTAAAATATAGCATAACTCCTGCCCCCCAAGAGAAAAAGTGTAAAATGGATTCAGTCTTTTCAACAACTGCTGTTACACTAAGATTGTTTACTTCACGCAAAAAAGTGTATCATGCATGTTGGAGCGATGGCCCAGTGCTTAAGTATGACTACTGCACTTGCAGAGAGGACCCAGAGTCAGGTCCCAGTATATACACAGCAGCTTACAACCCTTTGTAGCCCAAGATCCTGGGATCCAATGCCCTCTTCTGTCCTCCATGGGCTCCTGCATAAGCTCTAACAGGAACTTATCAACTCACTCAAAAGTGTAGAGGAGTGAATCTCAGAGTATTGATGTTGAAGGTCCTTGTCCCTAACTCATTCTTGATCAATCAATAAAGATGCCAGCAGCCAATGGCTGGGTGGAAAGAAAAGGCAGGACTTCCAGGTTTCCATAGGCTAAAAGTGAGGAAGAAGAGAATTGAGATATTTGGGGGAGAAAGATGGAACAGATGCAGAGCTATAGGGGAGATCTTCCAAAAATGTTGGCAGAAAAGGAAAGCAGCCCATGGAAGGGTAGTCTGAAGGTGTCTTGGGCAGCAAGAAAAATAGGCTTCACAGAAGGTAACTGGGCAACTAAGGTGAGGGCAGATTTAGAGGTGTTGAGCTAGGAGTAAAGGCAAGGGCACACCAGCAACGAATGGCTAAGAAGAGCCCAGCCACAGAGCCAACAAGGCAGTTAAAAATGTGTTAATGGGTGTGTATCTTTCATCTGTGGGTCCCAAATAGCTCCTGGGTGAGTGTGTGCCTGTGACTTGCTGAGAGCTCAAAGTGGAGCAGCCAAAACTCCTGTAACACAGCAGTACCATGATGCAGACTCACATAGCATGTGTAAAGCTACTGTTGGTATAATTCAGCATGCTGTTTCAACAGCATACTTTTTAATGTTAGAATCCACTTTTTTTAATATATGGTGCACATGAACATCAACATACATATAAAAATCTTTGACAAAGATTTTAGCCTACCTACTTTAAAACAGACCTTATCAAGTGTTCGGCTAGGGCAGATCATTTATAAGTTGCTGATAGGAATAAAAATGGCACAACTTTAGAAAATACTGCAAAATTCTCTTTAAAATTTAAAACATGAACCACACATGTCACTGTATTTAGTCAAAGGAAATAAAAGCACTGTTCATACAAAGATCTGTATATGTCTGTTCAGGTGCCTTTATTTGTAATGGTCCCTAATCAGAAACAATACCAGCCAACAAGTGAATGGATAAATCCCATTATATGAATTAAAACAGTACTTAGCAATTTCCAGAAATGTACTATTACTACCTATAAGTATCCAATTATGCCAAGTGAAAACAAACAAACAAACAAACAAAAGTATATATGATTCCAATCAAATTATAAAAAATGTGAGCTAGCCTAGAGTGATTAGCGCTTCCCTCAGAGTACAACACCAGGGTGCTTATCTTAGGAAGGGTGTACAAAGGTTCATGAACAATCCTTTGGGGAGATAAACACACATTATATGTTAACTACCTGTACGATTTGACAGGTAAATACATCAGCTGGTACATATCAGATGTTTATTTTCCTAATTTTACTTTAATAAAGCTATTAATAGTTGAGTGGAGATCTTTGAGAACATACTTAAGTTTCATCACAGGGATTTATCAGTAAGATGTATGCACTATCTTTTTTAAAAAAAAGATTTATTTATTTATTTATTTATTTATTTATTTATTTATTTAATGTACGTACACTGTAGCTGTCTTCAGACACACCAAGAGGGCGCCAGATCTTGTTACGGATGGTTGCAAGCCACCATGTGGTTGCTGGGAATTGAACTCAGGACCTTTGGAAGAGCAGTCAGTGCTCTTAACCGCTGAGCCATCTCTCCAGCCCCTGTATGCACTATCTTATGTCTGAGACTTGGTTTACTTCATACTTTGATATTAACTCATGATTTCTGATTGGTTTTGAGACAGTTTCACTGCATTGTCTGCCTCACAAGCTGAGATTAAAGGTGTGCACCACCTCACCTGACCTAATAATTTAGGATTTAGGTTGGGAAAAATGTCTTACTTAAAATGGTGGCCCATACAACCATTCAAAACCCAATGTAAAGTATTATTTTTACTTTGAATCTTTGAATGTCTATAGGGAATGTGTAGACTCTACTCACATATGCAATTACATGAGACACAACCCCGAGTGCAAGAAGAAACCTGTCAGCTGCTGGAGTCTGCGGTCAACACTTAATATGCTCCAGCTCACTTTAGCTCTTTCCTAACCAAGCCTTTACTGTGTGCCTCAGGACAAGCTCAGTCAGTTCTGCATTTGGTCTTTAACTGTCTAAGGAAAAGAAAAATGAGTAAGAATTGACAATCTTTTAAAACCTGTTTATGCCATGCAATTCTGTTCAAGGAACATAGGGAATAGTACTTCATACCATGTATTTAAGAATCTTATTGAAAAAAAAAAAATCCGTGCCTCTTTTCATTCGATTTCCAAGAGAACAAGTAGACATCTAAGCATAAGGATCCTACTCAATTTGAGAACAAGCTGCTTTATAAATAAAGATCATGGGAAAAAAGTAAGGTAGACTTCATAAAGCTTAAGATGATTTTGGCTATGAAATGTGCTTAAATTGCCAAAGCTAACAGGCTACATTCAGCAGGGGGCGGGACATTCCTGGTGCCTGGACACGCTTCCCCGTGCCTGTCTCATGCTCTGCATCGCAACCAGTCCTCAAGTTGAAATTCCCAGAACACTCTGGAAAACAGCTGTTAAGCATTTAAGTATGTACATTTAAAAATAATGATCAGAAAAATACAAGCAAGATATGCTTCTCTGAATAATTTTTGGGCTGGAGATGTAGCCAAATGTCAGTTCCCTGGGTTTAACCCCTGGCACCAACAAAAGAAAACTATTCCTCCATAGTACTTCAGTTTCTGCCCTGACTTTTTAAGCACAAGACAAAAGCATGACTCATTATCCTCAAGTTCATTCCCTGGAAAATGTAAACTCAGTATTTTAAACTAACAAATAGCTATAAAAATATACCATCAGAATACTCCCATTAACACAAATTCATCTCATTTCATCTTGCATTCCTTTGAATTATACTTCTGTTACCAAACAGGATTGTGGTGGCAAAACCCCCAAACAAGCATAGGTAGCTCTCTCAATGCTGATGGCTTATGTGTGTGTGGTTTACCTCTCAGGAGAGATGGCTGGTGCAAACAGCTAAATGTCCCTGGTGGTGACATCCCCAATCTGCAATAGAGATGATGACACCCCCCCCCCCCCAGGGTTTCTCTGTGTAGCTCTGGCTGTCCTGGACCAGGCTGGCCTTGTATTCAGAAATCTGCCTGCCTCTGCTTCCCAAGTGATGGGATTAAAGGCGTGCGCCAACACTGCCTGGCTTAGATGATAACTTTTAGGAAGGAAGTGAACTGACTCTCATATTAGGAAGGAAAGAGCTTTCTTTTAGAGCTTTTTATTTCACAATCATGTTAAAAGCACATATCACATGGAATTCAATGTGCTTATTTAATATTAAGAAAATGATTTTTATCACATCCAGCTTCAGAAAGCACCTAGTAGTTTCTTAATATTTATGTGCACAAGTGTTTTGAATATATATATATATATATATATATATATATGCATGTATATATGCAAGTACATCTCAGGCATGCCTAGTGTCCACAGAGGACACAAGAGGGAAGTAGATCCCCTGGAATTGGAGTTATGAATAGTTGCCAACTAACATGTGGGGGCTGGGAACCAAACCCAGATCCTCTGTAAGACAACAAATGCTCTTAACCAGTAAGTTATCTCTCCAGCCCTAGAAAGGCACTTTAAAAAGAAAATTTCTAATTCGCATTTTTATCTTTATAGGTATTTCTTTTTATACAATAAAGGTACATGGATGTTTAGCATGTTACTAAACTTTTGTCCCTGTGAATGCCCCTCTGGCCTCGTAAACACTGAGATCCTAGCTCACCTTATGGATGATTCAGCTGTTAATACTTCTATCATCTGTACCTTGTTTTTAAATAAAATTATCAATTTTCACCCTTCATAATTTTGTATTTCACAGATGTCTGTAATCAGAAACTACCCAGTAATAGGCCCTATCAATTAGTACTTTTAGCTGTCTCTGATTTTGAGGTAATTAAATCTATAAAACTATGGACTGAGCAGTCCATATACATATACACAAATGTATATGCATATGCAAGCATTAATAACTAATTAAAAAAAAAGGTCCTGAGTTTGAAGGAGAATGGGAAGACTATATGGGAAGGCTTAATGGAATAAAAGTTAAGGGAGAAAAGACATTCTCCAGGAGAGCACAAGGGTAATAGATAGCCAATACTTTGTCCTTTCCATTAGAAAATTGCTTTGGGGGAAAACATACATTACCTCCACAATCCCTAAAGCCATTAACTAATTAAATAATTTCCTTCTCAGTAGGGGACTGGAGGTAAGTCTCCAGTACAAAAGTTAGTGAACCATAACCACACACAACTGTTATACCATGTCTCAATTAAGTAGGAAGTTAAAACAAAACAGCTCTTTCCCTCTGTTGTGGGCACTGATATAAGACATCTAGGACTATCTTATCATTCGTGCAATTTAACACAAGTAGCCCTGCTCAACTGTTAAAATTGCAAAACTACTGACCCAAACTAGATTTATCTCCTGAGGTTTGCCCTTCCACTAGTTATTAGCAGTGTGAAGACTCAAGGATGGACACTTTAAAAAACAATTGGAAACTAGTGCATATTACAATATGTTTGTAGCTTATGAAGTTTCAGTTGCTTAAATACCCCCAATTATACATTCTTTGATACATTTTTGTACATGCTGTAAGGCTGTTCTGAAAATGCACAGTATCAGAAGTTTTAATGGTGGTGACCTTTGTCACTAAAATACAATTTTCCAAGACATAAAATTATGCTTTAGGATTCACGACTGAATGAAACACAGCAGCGCATTTGGAAGGAAACTGAAGTCTAACTTATAATTGCCTTCCCTTGCACCCTCCAGCACTAGGAACCGAGCTGGAGGCATCGTGTATGCTAGGCAGGCACTGCAGTACTGAGTCAAATCTCCCAGCCTTTACTGTCTTTTCAAGTACAGACTAAGGCACATTAGGCCCTGGTACTTGAGCCCCACAAGGGTCTGTTAATCTCAGGCATTTGTTTGAAAACGAGATCAGCTGTTAAAAGAGACTGTGGTCATTGGGAGGGGTTAGAAAATAACACCCTTGCATGATATATATCTACTACTTTATTTTCACAAAGGACATTCCCTACCCACCCAAACAAAAAATCATAATGAAATCTCAAAAAAAGAAATTACCGGGCTGGTGAGATGGCTCAGTGGGTAAGAGCACCCGACTGCTCTTTCAAAGGTCCTGAGTTCAAATCCCAGCAACCACATGGTGGCTCATAACCATCTGTAACAAGACCTGACCTCCTCTTCTGGAGTGTCTGAAGACAGCTATGTGTGTAATTACATATAATAAATAAATAAAGCTTTAAAAAAAAAAAAAAAAGAAATTACCAGAAGGCTGGGAATGGTGGACACTCCTATAATCCCAATGCTTTGGAAGGGAGAATTCAAGATCAGCCTTGGCCACACTGCAAAATCAAGGCCTGAACTACATTAACATCCTGCTCCCCCCCCACAAAACAAAAGATTATTCCAAAGTTTGATCATAGACTCAATTGAAAAGTACCCATATTAATGGCTGGGCCACTGGATATACCAAATAATATACTATTATTATGTCTGATAGATCCCTTCTAAGATATACATTCAAGATACAGAGATGATACCTTAAAATAGGTTAGACAGTCCAGAATACACGTTTTTTTTTCTTGTCTATGTGAAAACTACAAAATTAATAAACGGATGAATATGATGTCATTTTCTACATGAACAAAAACCAGTAATAAAAGGGCAAATATACAATATGAGAAAAGGAATATTAAAAGAACTCTAGACTAATGTTTTATGCAGGTTTGTTTTCGAAGATACGGTATATCACCAAATTCTACTTTAATTAAAATTAAACTTCTATTAATCTCTACTAATTGAGAACTATTATCTTTATTCAAATAGTTATCATCAGCAATATATGCTTTAACATTGAAGAATTCAAGAGAAGATTTTGGCAGTCCATTTTAAATTCTGACTTATTTTTCTGAAATTCACTCACACACGTATTTGAATTGATAGTATATCAACAGTGAGCTTAGTACATGGAAACATTTACCTAACAGTAGTTCTCTCAGAACAGTCCTATACTGAACAAATGGGAGATCTATAGCCTATGATGTTGAACACTCTTTGTACAAAGCTTTCATCCTGGATACAAGACAATCACAACAATCTCATTTCTGCCCCAAGTGCCCTTTGTCCACTTGTGTTTAACACTGGCTCTAAGACTTTCTTAATGATCTGTATCTAAACTCTGAACCTGCAGTTTTGTTACTATCATACTGTAAAGTCACCCAATGGTAAAAAATTAAAGAGATACAATTATAGAATTTTGATTAGTTCATGTGGTGGAGCTTAGATTATGTCAAGTCATTATGCAAAGATAAGGTTAAATTCAGCCTATTATTCATTAGACTCTGTTGTGTACATAGGATAATAGTGTGGTCTCATGAAACCCAATCTAAGGTGAACATTTAACCAAGCATATGGAAGTAAGAGAAAATTACATTTCCTCTCATGTAGAAAGCTTATATTTATGTCTCTTGTTTTCTAAACTCTTAGAATAGATCTCTTAATCTAGATCTAGATTTTTTTAGATCTCTTAAAATAAATTTCTAGATTTCTAAATCTCTTAAAATAAATTAAGTTACAAACTGAAATTAGAATACAGTGGGAATTAAGTAAGAGAAATCTGGAATAAAAACTATTTAAAATTAAGTTTATATATAGTTTGAAAAAGCATACTCTTAGCTGCAGATGTAGAGTAACTGTACTGAGAACAGTTCAAAAAAGATCCAGGCTCTTTTAGACTATTTTAAAATATATGATCATTAAATGACTAAGTAATCTTAAACTTTTCCACAAAAAAGAATGGAAGAAATACTTTGTAGATAGAAAGTATAAAACTTAGTATTTTAATAGAAAAAGTAGATGGGAAATAAACTTGGCTCATAATAGTCTATATTTAAAAATGTTAATTATAGGGCTGTAGAGATAGCTCAGGGGTTAAGAGCTCTTCCAGAGGTCCTGAGCTCAATTCCAAGCAACCACATGATGGCTCACAATGATCTGTAATGGAATTCGATGCCCTCTTCTGGGTGTGTGTGAAGACAGTTACAGCGTACTCATATACATAAAATAAATAAATATATTCTTTTAAAAAAAAATGTTAATTATAATAAGCTAGAAAACAAATTTCTTTATAAATGGCAAGGTTATCCATTAACAAGATATACAAGCTTTCTTTTTCTTACGTTTTTTAGATCTTGAAAGCATTCACAGAAAACAGATTTTTAAAAAACAAAATTTTAGAACTGGAGTCTTTTTGTACATGCTAACAAAGCACTCTTACGGTGAGCTATATCCATCCCAGTCCAACAATCCGTATTAAAATTTACAGGTAAACAAAACTTAGAACCCAGAGAGGTTTCCCCTCAACCACATGGTGGCTCACAACCATCTCTATGGGATCTGATGCCCTCTTCTGGTGTGTCTGAAGAGAGCAACGGTGTATTCACACATATAAAATAAATAAATAAATCTTAAAAGAAAAAAAAATCTAAACACTACAAATAACCTCATAAAACCACAATACCAAGATTAAAGTTATCTAGTGCTAACCTAATGTCTATGTAAAATGTGCTATTACTCTAAATTTTCAAGGGATATCAAGACCTCAGCCAAGCCCCTGAGCTCCTAAGCTCCAAGTTTTCTGGTAAATTTATTTACCTTCTTGTAAACAGAGTCATCAAACTTTATGTAATGTTGATTCCAAGGAAAAATTAAATGTAGGAGGGCTTTAATTAAGTTGATGATCTAACAATTTGGAATTAAAGGAACAGTAGTTTTTTTGGAAATGAAAAATAACAATTGTTAATACTGTCAGTAATCTACGGTTATACGACACATGCAAGAAAAATCTATTAAAATTTTGCCTTTTCGGATTTCTGAGTTTGAGGCCAGCCTGGTCTACAAAGTGAGTTCCAGGACAGCCAGGGCTATACAGAGAAACCCTGTCTCGAAAAAAAAAAAAAA
>NC_034592.1:69080016-69085180 GCF_900095145.1 Mus pahari | reverse complement strand
ACATGGCTTAGTATTTGGTTCTCAAACAGTCAATGCCCACATACATTTTGTTGGATTAACTAGGCACAAAATGACAGTAGCATGTCTATACCAGTTCCTTGGCTTTCAGTTTAACAGAGCACATTAATTATGACGTTCTGAGACTGGGAACTGGATGTTTAGGAGTGGAGGCCTGGGATCTGGTCTCTAGCACTACACATGTATGGAAGACCCTAGTGGTATACAACTTTGGCATACCAAAGATGCTATCTCTTCAACTTTTAGTGGCCTTGCTTAATTTAAACATTCCTGATTATAAGGTTATGGGTATCAGAACATATATGATTACTGTCTGTCACCAAATCCCTTATAGAAAGAGCAAATCAGTATCTATACTGCTGTCAATCTCAGAGCCTGGGAGAGTAAGCCATTTACTTTAAGTCACAACGTGTATACTTTCATAATAAAAATCAGGTTTATTAGTTTTTTCTATCCCAGCCTTTGCCTTAATTAGTACTGCTCTGTGCTTTTCTTTCATAGCACATATCCTTAACATAGTAGTCAAACCCCTTACTCAAGGGACAATTAGATACAAACTCCCAATCTTTATGTCCATTTAGTCCCTGGAAAGCCTTTCCACACTACATCCCATACTAAATCATTATTTACTCTTCCATGTGTTGCTGCCTTTCTCTCCTGTCATTTTCTTGTCCTCCGCTAACCCCCCTTTTCTGTGACACACACGTTCCGATTTCCAACATCCTAAAAGCCCCTTCCCTATGAGCACACTGCTTCAGACACTTGGCCTGCACTCTCTCATCCCTCATTCTTCCTATTACTACACTGCTATGGTAAGACAGGCACCTTATTCCAGTAACTCTCTGCCTAAATACAGCTGATAGATTACTTATAATTATGTTATTCTTATTTTTTTTTTTTTTTCCCCGAGACAGGGTTTCTCTGTGTAGCCCTGGCTGTTCTGGAACGTACTCTGTAGACCAGAACCTACTCTGTAGACCTCGAATTCGGATCTGCCTGCCTCTGCCTCCCAAGTGTTGGGATTAAAGGCGTGCACCACCACTGCCCAGTGTATCACTATTTTTGACACTCGTGTCTCTTACTTTTTCTTCACTGAAGTGCTCACAGTGTTTGGTTAGCGTTCTGACTGACCACGCTCATCCATTCTGACACTAGTGCAGACGACTTTCACCCTGTTTCTGTCTGTAAACACTCATACAGAATTCTAGAGTAACACTCAAAAGCTACATCTCTAAACTTGTTTCTGGTTTCCTTCTAAGAAGTTTAGTCAATAGTTTCAGTATCCACTAAAATATCTTTTCTATAGCTTCTACTACCTTCTATATTTAGGCAAATGTTTATTTCCAGTCTGGAACCTGCAAATGTGAATTTTCCCAAGCTGGTTTAACTCCCTCTAAATAGTTTCCTAGTTCTTTAGAACTCTGAAAACGGCAGCATACTTACCGTCTTTATCTGGCGCATATGTGCTGAATCTTTCACCACTGGCCACAGTGATACCTGTCTCTTCTACATCTCTTGGGATGTACAGGCTTATATCTATGTCATTTACACCCATAGAATCATCAACCTTTAAAAATACAGAGAAAGCAAAGTGGTTACAAATAAGTCTCCTCAATTCACTTTTAACCTTAACACATTCTCTTCAGGAAATAAAATTATTATTAATACCATAAATGATCACTCATTTTTCTTCCCCTTAAATTTTTAGAAGAAAAATATATTCCTTGACTGTTTTTGCAGAACAATTAATTAAAAATAGTTTTTCTTTTTAAGCATCTACTGCACACAGCAGTAAACTTATGTGCCATGTACCATCTTAAGTTCTAGAAAGAAAGCAACCCTATATCTAAACATCACTGAAAAGCACCCTGGGTTAGGAATTACTTCATTGATGGAAATAAGACTTGAACCTAGACTCTGGCCCAGAGCTGGGCGCTGTTCTAAACACATTACCTATCCCATTAGGATACACATGTGAGTCAAAACTTCCGCTTACCTCATCACCACCTGTTCCCTGAATGTAACGGGTATCGTCTGCTTCCTCGTCATCATCATTGACCAGCTCAGGACGAAACTCAAACACCTCACGACCACTGATCACCAGTGCTTTCCCTGCTTTGAAGTCAGCTTTCCGCCTCTCCATATCTTGTTCAAGTTTATCAATCTTTTCTTGTCTTTTCCTTTTCTTCCACGCGAGAAAAGATTCTAGAGTGATTTTGGTAACATTTGGACCTAGGGCAGAACGCTGCAAAGGTAAGAGATATAAAGTCACTTTATAGTCTCTCTCTCTCTCTCCCCTCCCCTCCCCTCCCCTCCCCTCTTTGGTTTTTTTCAGACAGGGTTTCTTTGTGTAGCTCTGGCTGTCCTGGAACTCACTCTGTAGACCTCGAACTCAGAAATCTGTCTGCCTCTGCCTCCCGAGTACTGGGATTAAAGGCGTGTGCCACCACGCCTGGCTAGTATTTCTCTTTTAATGTAGGTAATTCTGCCCCTATGACCACCCTAAGATAGTAAGTAGACTAAATTATGGTGCTTTCTCTTTGCACGGCAATGAGATAAACAAGTACCCAGACACACATAAAACCTAACACTGTGAGGTAAATTTAAACCTGAGCAGAAAATTTTGTCATGAGAAACTGTTGGTAAAAGTAATAGGTTTAAAAATCATCACACTAAATCCACGTTTCATCTATGTTCTTTTAGATCATATTTGACTCTAATGTCCACTCTTACTATTTTATTCTAAGTGACAAACAACAGGGCCATCGTAGGAATGTATACAATTTAATATTAGCCACTTATAGGTATACTGAAGCAAATGATGCTAAATCTAATATTTCTAAATAATTTCAGCTTCACCTTATCCTCAGTGTTTCTAACTCAGAACCAATCACTGCTCTGCTGAACTAGAGAAGAGTGGCTGCATAGGCTCTTCTGTCAGACTATTTCTCCTCGAACTGGATAGATCACACATAAAACCAAAATCAAAAGGGCTTTCCTATGTTACAAAGAAAGAAGAACACCAAGGAAAGAGCCTCAAAGTCCTATCAACACAAGGTACAAACCAGAATTTTATATAACCCCATAGCGCAAAAACAATAGTTAACTAATACTTAAAAAATAAAATAAACCCTGTATACTCTTATAAAGTATGTTTGGCTAACATATATGGTAAAATTTACACTTAAGATACTCAAGAGTAATTTAAGTACAGTAACTTTAGGAAAAGAGCATATTTTTTTTCCCTTTTATAACATGCTATTGCCCCCAAGTGGTAAATATTAGAATTTACAAACAGAATTAAAAATAGCCTTTAAAAGAAAACATGCTTGTTACCTCTCTTTCAATTAGATCTTCTAATGAGATTTCGTCTTCTTTCTCTTCTTTCTTTTTGTCTTTCTTTAGCACAAATCCAGGAGGAAGTGCATGGCGATACATGCAGTTGTCCCCACCTCCAGGACACACCCAAAACCAGCCATACTTGTTATTTTCAATAGCTTCAAGAAAATGTCTGCACACCTATAGAGACAATATTATTTAGAAGTGGTAGTGCAGTGTAAATCTATCTCACTTAAGCACATGGAATAAGCAATAATACTCATACCTTGAGGCTAATCACTTATGTACAAAGTAAACCTAAAGTGAGAGCCCATGCAAAACACAACACAATACCACACAACACAACACAACACAACACAACAACAGGGGCTTGAGAGATGGCTCAGTGGTTAATGTCAGGAGGTTTACAACTGCCTAGAATTCTAGCTCCAGGAGATCTGACTTGGCCTCTGGCCTCTATAGACACATGTGCTCATGTACACATACCACACACAACTACACATAATTAAAACCATACCACAAAGTACAAAAGCAAAATCCCCAAGCCTTTACTCTGGATATAATAATTTACAGATTCAGTTAGTCTTTGTAACTATATTCCAAACGTCTAACTTTTAAAAATAAATCTAGCCCATGGTCTAACCTCTAATTCGGCAAGCAAAAATAAAGAAAAACTAAGCCAAACCAAGAAAACTCCTATGACATAAACCCTAATGGGATTATTTGACTAAATAGGCAACTCTGTATATGAGTCATAAGGATATAAGGTCCAAAAGGAACACAATACAAAAGTAGCAATCCTTCAAACACAAATGTGTTCTAAGTGCAACTATGCTAGTCAGGCATTAACCTTTATAAGTAAAACAAAACAAAACAAAAACAAAAAACAAAGAAAAAATTTCCAGTCTCGCCCCAAAACAAAACAAAACCCAAGGAGTGTTTATGAACCAAAATTTATTTAAGTCTCCTAGTAGAGCAGAACCTCACCAGATGTGTACTCAGGATACAGATATATGGATATTGAGTACAGAAGCTGAGGATTAATCTTGAGTTTTTCAAGGGAGACTTCCCAGAACATTAGAGATACCACCTACCCAATCCCTCATTTTTTAATTCATATGTAAAAATTATTTTGAGCTAGTAATTAAAAAAACTTCCAAAAAGAACAAAAAAGAAAACAACAACAACAACAACAAAAAAACTTCCACAGTATTAAAATAAAACAGTTCATTAAGTGGGTTGGCTTAATAGGTCTACTTCCATCACATCCAGGAAGATTCTTATCTAAGTATATTGTATTCACCCTGCTTTTCTGAGACAGTTTATATCTGTAGCCTGGGCCTGCATCAAACTTGCAATTGGCCTGTTACTGGCCCATAACTGAAGTAGAATCACTCCAGAATATTGCATTAGGAGACTTTAGACTCAGTTTTTAGACCACTTTTGTTACAAAATCTAATTAAAACTCCAAAACTAAAGCAGGGTGTATAGTAGCTTATATTGGTGAAATTTGATTTTCTGATCCTCAGCAATCCAGTACAAAACCTTGCCACATAATTCTCCCTAATAACAAGTGCTACAGCAACTCAATTCAAGAAAAGGACATACTATTTGAGTTTTTGGTTTTTTCTTTTCCGCCTCACCGTGCTTCTTGTTTACTACTTCTTCCAGCTTTTTCTCATCCCAATTATCCATAGTATCTAAATAAAGACACAATAAGCAGGTTTTATCTCCTCCTCCAACAACATAGGCCTCTGAACAGACAGGAACACTTCACTGTAATATTCATAATGTAACAATTATCTCT
>NC_034592.1:69064037-69078536 GCF_900095145.1 Mus pahari | reverse complement strand
AGCAACTACAGGTTTGAACAACTCATTTAGCTCTTGTAGTTCTTTCTTCTTGTCATCTTTCTTCAATTTCTTTTCAGCTTCACTTTGTGCTACCTACATTTCCAAGTTAAAAATATAAATCTGATTGCAAACTGTTTTCACTATACAGTAATTACTAACCTAAAAACATCTGCATATTTTTATGTATACAGTCTCTACATTAAGTGGCTTACACATTAGGTATTGTGGTTAAACTTTTTTTATCTTATAACTAGGTATCATACCTAATTAAAGCACATTCAAAAACTCATGATTTAAAAAGTTCATGTCAACAAGCATTTTATTAAACACGTAACTCTGGCATTTAGCAAACAGTTCTCATTTGAAGTTATTTTTTCCAAAGAAAGAAACCTATGTTTCAGAAATATGAGTGCATTTTGGCACCAATGAAAATATCCTGACAAGTACAGTGACATGACAATGGTTAGTAACCATCACAAACTACAGTGCCCTTGTTGAAAAACACTAATTTTGTCAGTGCAGTAGATAATAGAAGATAGAATTCACTCATAGTTCTAGGTAACATGTTTTACATACCTAATACAATTACATAACTAATATAATTAATGCATTTGTATTTATGTAAACATTTATAACTCAGCTCCTATAAGAGAACAGAGAATACATGATGCTTATTTAAGGAAGTTCAGAATAATATGGGAAGACAGACATACAATTATAATACAATATACATAGTATTTTGAAGACAAAGACTGTGGAAAATTAGATATAGCTGATAACTTTATAGAGGAGTTCTTCTGAGGAACAAAAAAAGGACTGTAGAAAGAACCTGCCGCCACTGTGAAGACAAAGGTGGAGAGAACACCAAGATAGGAGAACATCAATGACAAGTTCAGACTTTACCAGCAGGTGATAAAACTCTAACTTAGGGTTCTAGGTAAGTAATCAGATCAGGTTTCAGTTTGTAAAGACGGGAGTGGCAACTCCGAAAATACACTAGTAATCAAAGAAGAAAGGCAAGGAGTCTCCTGCAATTATAGGTAGGAAAACACTAGTGTTTGAAACAAGAACAAAGTAGTGTTTGAAACAAGAAGGAAAGAGCATTTTAGGAGCAGAACTAAAGAACTCTGGCCATAACCAAGAGAAAGAGAACCCTGGGATTAGCATACACATAGTAAGTGTTGCTGAAAAAGACTGGGAATACAGGAGGAACAGGTTTCAGGGCAGGAGGTGGAGATGAGCTCAGTTTTGGACATACCAGCATGAAATGCTTACAGAGCATCTGGGTGGAGCTATTCAAAGGCAGCTGCAACGGACATGATACTGAATCCACTGCAACTAGATGGGGTCTAGGCTGAGATAATCAATTCAAGAAACAGAGGCTGCTCAAGAAACACAGAAGAAAATGTTCTCAGAAAGGGTAAAAACAAAACACATCCAGGAGCCAGGGCGGCACAGAGAAACCCTGTCTTGAAAAACTAAAAAACAAAAACAAAAACAAAAAACACACCCAGGAGAATAATGAACAAATGCTAAAGTTAGGTCATCCCAAACTCTGACTTCACCTACAGGGGGAAGTGTTTAAACAACAGCAAATGATTCCCCTTTCTTCTAAATAAAAGTAGCCTTTGCTGATTAGGCTCACCTCATATGTACCTTCCAGAAGAATATACCAAAGACCCATAAACCACTTGAAATATTTATAGTTAGAAATCAATTGGGAAGAGGCTAGAGAGATGGCTCAGTGGTTCAGGATTTGAACCTTTGTTCTCTAGAAAAGGAGAGGAATCCTACAAGAGAGGACTGTCCTTCCACTGTACAATAAAACTATTATCAGTGAACAATTTAAAATCAGGTAATGAGAAAGACAGGATTCAACACAAGTCTAGCTGCCTTCAAGGCTTAGCATACAGTTATTCCCGGGTACCTATGCATAGTGATTCTATAGGACTCTTCTTGCCGCCCAAATCCATGGAAGGTCAGTTGAGTATCACTTACAGTATCTAATACAATTCAGGCTATGTAACTCATTACACACTGTATTGCTTAGGGAGCAACTGTTTTAAAAACCGTACTTGTTCAGTACAAACATGACCATCTTATTAGATCTAATTACACCAGCAACAACATACCTTTTCTTTAAAAAAGAAACATAACAATTTTGAACCTTAGTTGCTTTAGTCTGAAGACCTTACTAAACAAGGTAAAGTTAGCACTTTGAGAGAACATTAGTTTTTGGCTCTAAGAAAGACTTGTGATGCAAAAAAGGAGACTGATTTAGAGACAGAATGAAGAGCAATGGATTCTAGATAAGAGATGAATAATCTCATAGATATATTATGTTGATATTCTGAGACTAAAATCTATAGTTAGAAATATACTTGAAAACTTTTCTGTTCAAGGAGTATTACCAAGAATTAAGGAAAAGAGAAATTTAAGAAGAATATTAAAAAAAAAATCTTAATCTGTTAAACCTTATGGGATGAAAGTCTGAAGAATCTGAAGAAATCTAGGTCAGTCCCTGTAATAAAGATCTGTGTGATAATGTCATGGAGAATAAATAAAAATGAACACATACACACATGGGGGGGGGGGGGAGAAGTCAGTCCAGAAAAGGCCCTACTATATCAGCAGTTATCTTCCAGTCCAGTGGTGAAATGATTCTGGACCAATATGCAACTTCAGACTGAAAATGAAGCAATCAGGAAAAAAAAAAAGCAATGAAACTAAGACAATTACACGTAACATCCAGTGAAAAGTGAGGCATATTTACCATTCTTCTGTCAATATAAAAAAAACCCTACAATTTACAAAGGAGAAAAAAAACCTCTGAAAAACATTTTACAGCAAAATAGAAATGAGCAAATCATCTGCAATGATAACAAAGTTGTTTTTTTGTTTTTGTTTTTTTTTTTAAAAGAAAAAGGCAACCAATAATTTTGGGCAGCTCAATAATCCAGACAGACAAGTCACAGATGTGTAGACTCAGTTAACAACAAGCACATGAGAAGTGAGGAGAGCAAAGAAAGGTGACTTTAAACTTATTATCCAGGGAAACACTAAAAAGCTTTAGCCTCTAGTACACACAGGAAATGAAGATGTCAACTATTAGTCCATGGAACAAGTTCAAATGTATTAAAGTGAGAAGTTCAGGGTCAGAGAGATGGCTCAGGAAAGAAAGGTACTTCCTGTCAACCCTGAAGAATTCACTTTAGTTACTGGATTCTACAAGTGGAAAGAGAAAGTCGTCCTCTGAACTACAAACACTGTGGTGCATTAGCACGTGCACCCCGTGCATTAAAAAAAAAGACATCTGCAGATAATTTATACAAGTATTCTAGTGTTAAAAGGCTGGAAACAAAGGGATTACTTCTAAAAAAAAAAATGGAATAAAATATATGTGTACTGTAATACAGTATGCAATTATTTAAAAAAATGAGTTATATCAAAATAGCTTGGAGAACTGTCTGAGAGGTACTGCTATGTAAGATATAAGGTTAAGATGTAAGAAGTTTAGAGCAGGGTAATATTGCTTCAAAATGTACTTCATCTGTAATAAATGTTATTATAATTCTATCAGAACATACAGCAATTTAAATTTTTACCTGACGTGGATTCTGTTGACCAAATTTCACTTGATGAGTGACAGCCTTAATAAATTTCTGTTGCTTTGCTCCTTTCTTATTCTTCAGTCCAAAAGTTTTGTCCTAAAAAAGACACAACATACACAAATCTTAGTAAATTAGTATTACTATCTTTCCAATCATGTGTAAAAATTATATTTTATTGATAAAAAGGTCTTTTTTAAAAAAGTTATTATGTGCATGCATGTTTTGTCTGCATTAAGTCTGTGTGCCACATGTGCGCACTGCCTATGGAGGCCAGAAAAGGATGGTGGATGCCCTGGAATTGGAGTTATAGATGGCTGTGAGCTAACATGTAGGTGTTGGGAATCAAACCAGGGTTATTTGCAAGTGTAGCCAGTACTCTCAAATGCTAAGTCAACTGTAATGGCTATTGCGGTTGTCAACTTGATTATATCTGGAATGAACTACAATCCAGAATTGGAGGGCTCACCTGTGATCCAGGTCTTGGCGTGGAGATCTCTAGGTACAGCGGCTATGAAAAAGCTTAGGCCCGGGCAAGGTAGTACAGGAGAGTTAAGAGTAATGCCAGGAGACTAAGGCAAGATCTCTGAGTTCAGCCCCGGACAAAAGAAGTCCCAGATCCAGGTGTGGTGGTAAACACCTTTCATCCGGGTCACACCTTCTGTTGGAGATTCACATAAGGATGTTGGAAGGAAGATTTGCTCTTCTTTGACGCTCACATTTACTTGCCAGCACATCTGTTGGAATCTACTTCTACAGAAGATCAGCCGAAACTACTAGCTTTGTGGGACTGAGCAACTACTAGATCCTTGGACTTCCCATTCACAGCTGACCACAACTGGGGAGTTGGGACTACAGACTGTAAGCCAGCATAACAAATTACCTAACTATATAGAGACTATCCATAAATTCTGTAACTCTAGAGAAACCTAATACATCTCTCTAGCCCCAGAAAATATATTCATTTTAAAACTTTGTTTTTTTTTTTTTAAAAGATGTATTTATTATTATACATAAGTACACTGTAGCTGTCTTCAGATGCGTCAGAAGAGGGCGTCAGATCTCCTTATGGGTGGCTGTTAGCCACCATGTGGATGCTGGGATTTGAACTCAGGACCTTCAGAAGAGCAGTTAGTGCTCTTACCTGCTGAGCCATCTCGCCAGCCCCCAAAACTTTTGTTTTATATCCTGACCTGTTTCCCGTCCCTCTTCTCCTCCTAGTCTCCCTGAAATACATTACAAAAATGAGTTATTTTTATTTTATGTACACTGGTTTTCCCTATCTGTCTATGATGAGGGTATCAGATCCCCTGGAACTGGAGTTACAGTTGTGAGCTGCCATGTGATGCTGGGAACTGAACCCAGGTCCTCTGGAAGAACAGATTCTTTATGCCACAAAAATATATAATACATTGTGGTTTGTATTGCTGTAACCAAAAGCAATTTGGGAGAAATGGATTTATTTAACCTTATTATAGATGTAGTCTATCATCCTGGGGGGCAGGAACTGATGCAGAGGCCTGTATCAAGATGAATATCATCTAGGACTGTTCACAATTTAATATCAACATCCTGTCACCATTAAACCTCACCATGCTGCTTTCATCCGCAGTATTTCAGAATCAGCTCTTTGGGACCTGTGTTAAGGGGTACACTGGCACAAGTAGTTCCATAGTCAAACACGTTGAGGAGAACGCTATGTGAAGAGCACTCTCAACTTTTCTTTTGCAGTGCTCGTAGTAGAACTGAGGAGGGCAATGTGCATATGATGTAACCCCTCTACTACTGAGCTGAACACCAAATCCTAGATTCTTAGTCTTTTTTTTTTTTTTTTTTAAATATGGGGGGTAGGAGAGACTAGAGGCTCATGCTCAGTCTGAAACCAGTAACTGGACCACCTCAAATTGTTTTTTATTTAAAGATTTATTTATTATATATGTAAGTACACTGTAACTGTCTTTGGACACTCCAGAGGAGGGGGTCAGACCTCATTAAGGATGGTTGTGAGCCACCATGTGGTTGCTGGGATTTGAACTCAGGGCCCTCAGAAGAGCAGTCAGTGCTCTTAACTGCTGAGCCATCTCTCCAGCCCCAGATTCTTAGTCTTTAATTACAAGGTATCTTACAACCTTTAGCATAGGGGATATATGTACTTTCAAAACTCAACTGACCCCAGGATGCACTTAAAAGCATATGCTGAAAGATGAGGTACTGCTAGACTTTGCAGAATACTGTACAATAATGGCCACACAAACTTATCGACTAGTTTCTAAGACAATAAAACAAATTTAACAGGGGAGCAGTATTTTAGTTAAATCTGGGGTTTTATTTGCTCACCGGAAGCTAAATTATGAGATTCTCATTTTGTGATCAGCACTTATGGTGATCTTTGCTCTCTACCTCATATTTGGTAAGTACGCTGAACAAAAGACCGTAGAAGGTATTTCAGATAGGTAAGGATGTGTGCACATTTTTAGGGGCTGTAATGTTATATATCTACCAAACTTTAAGTGGGACTTTATTTGGAAACAAGTCTTTGTGGATATAATGGTCAAATAAGGTCATATTGAGAAAAGGCAATGCAAAGACAGCAGAGGATGAACACAAACACCAGTTTAGGAATACAAAGATTTACTAGATGACATCAGAAACTAGGAAGAAGCCAAGGACTTTCTTCCCTTGTGGCCTTCAGAATGGAAACATGACCATGTTGACACTTAAGATTTCAAATGTCAATCTTCAAGAATGGTGAGAAAATAAATAGCCTTGTATTAGTTTTTGGGTAATTTGTCACAGCAACCCAAAGAAACCAATACAGTGTGATTTGCCTCAGCATGAATGGGTGATACTGCTATCTGAAGTCTATTTCATGTATTTACTTTCATTTCTCTGCAAGGATCTGGCTAGGGGATTAATAAGCCTGATTGTGGGGCAGGGAAAGAGAACAGGTAGTGGACGGTTATCTTTTAAGATTATTGCATAGATCCTGTAGTGGACACTCCCTGGTCTATTTTGGTCTTTTGTGTGTGTGTGTGTGTGTGTGTGTGTGTGTGTGTGTGTGTGTGAGAGATGGGGAGGGATAAGGTAAAGGGCAGGTTTTAATATGTAGCTCAGGATAGTAGCCTTGTCATAATTCTCTTGCCATAGTTCCCTGAGTATTTGGATTACAATAAGCATATGCCACAGGACACTGGGTTTCAGTCTCACATTTTAACCATTTTCCTCATAGCCGCCATGCCTAGTGTTTGAGAAGAGAACCCCTCTCCATCCCTCTAATGAGTACACACACCTGTTGTGGTAGAGCTGCCTTACAGAGTGGAAGTGGGTAGTAACTATTAGCCACTCTAACATCTTTACTCAAGTTTTCAGCCTCTCACTTTCTGCACTGTGTAGTATCTCCTTGCCTTGTTTCCAGAATTCTACAGAGCAAGTTTACTTCACAAGAGAGAGCACTCAGTCCTGCCTGCTGTTCCAAATCAGTTACCAACTCAGCCATGAGCTGCCAACCTTAACATGTAGCTCAACATTACAGATAGCTCCAAATCTCAAAACAAAATTTGTACATTCTCTTGCTTATGAATGGTTTCACATGAGGCAAAAAAGTATTTTGAATGAAACTTGAGATCCTCTGAGAAGCATTTAGTCTGAAATAAACTATCAAAAGAACTATCTGAAACCATGCAACACAACATAATCTTAAAGCATCTTAAACTCAATACTGTCTTTCAATGTTTTTAACAGTAAGAAGCTCAATGATGTTGATTCTAAAGGTTACTATTCACTGGTAAATACTGCTTCATTCACTACCATTGACTTAACTTTTCTAAATGTCTGCCTTAGGCTTTTTATTATCTATCTATCTATCTATCTATCTATCTATCTATCTATCTATCTATCTATATTTTTGAGGCAGGGTTGCTCTATGTAGCTCTGACTTCTGAAACTCAGCCTGTAGACTAGGATGGTCTTGAAGTCAAGAGATCTAATTGCCTCTGCCTCCCAAACACTGGGATGGAAAGCATGCACAACTGCCAGGCCTGCCTCATGTTTTAGTACCCTAGCATGGTATTACAAATTATACACGTATATTCTAAAGTTTATGAGTATGAAAAAAGGAAACACATTTACAAGCTGAAATTGTCTGGATCAAGCTTTTTATGAATGACATTCCCTGTTTGTACAAAAGCTTAATATTCTAGCCAATTCCCAGGTAAAATGGTCAAGGTTCACATGTCAGATGGAAGGGCTACAACCAAGTATGAAATGTTCTACATTTTTTGTACAGTAATGAGCTACAGGAGTGAAAAAGGAGACTCAAGGTAAAACAAGATGACCAAAGTGCATCAGCATCTATAATAAGTACTTTGCCCTATATGCAAATACAGCGAAGCAGTAAACCGTGACTAAAGACCAAGCAGATACGGACACAGAAAGATTTAAACAAGGAAAAAAAGGGGGTGGAGGTTGCACACAGGGTCCTGGCAGCTTGAGAGCAAAGTATTTCCAACAGTAGTTTCTAGGAGAGGTATAAACTTCCAGATCTGAAAAGGGAAAACAACAAACAAAAAACACAGCAAGCTTTGAGGTTTAATCTCACTGCTTTAGTATGTAATCAACTAATTTCTCCCAATTGTGAGCACAGAAACTTTGACATGTTTCAAACTTCTATTTAAGAACATAACTGTGCTGGGTAACTGTGCCATAGGAAAAGTAAGTCTAACCTCAACTTTCTGAATTAGAAGATTTACAACAGTGAAGCACTATACAAAGTGGTTGAGAGCAAAGACTTGGGGCTCTACTTGCTGGGTTTAAATTCTGGCTTCCTGATTGCCAGTTCAGTAATCATATCTCAGTTGCATAAAAGGTACTAATACTTACCTGAGACAAATAAAGTAGCTTTGCATCATTTATACATGGCTTTTCCTTTGTCGTCACAATATTAAGAAACTTTCTAGCTGAATACCTGCCAACTAAAATTGACCTTTTTGAACATATTTGATCTAAGCTCTTCCCACCACCAAAGCCTATGTATTTTTCAGAGCCATTCAGATGAGAAAGGTTTACCAAAAACAACCCCTCTACACCCCCCACATGGATCCTATGTTGTCCTTAAACTGAATATGTAGCTGAAGATGACCTTGAACTTCTGATTTCCTTGCTTCTATCTCCAAAGTGCTAGAATTACAGAAACATTACCACAGCCACCCAGTTCCTGTGGTCCTGTAGAGTAACACGGGGCTTCATGTGTGCTAGGCATGCATTCTAACTGAGTTACACCCCCAATTACAAAGTCTTCTAAACAGAACATTCTGAAATAACACTAGTACATCTTAAAAGTAGGATGGTTTATAACCTAAATTATCAATAAAGCCTTTCCCTGGGCTTGGGAAAAAACTTTACAAGTTGGCACAGGTTTAGGAGTGGGAAAGTATCAGGTAGGAAAGGGAGGTTAGAGTGAATCCGAAATGACAAAATAATTGAATGTATAAGGTTTCAAAAGTTACAGAGAAAAGGGGTATATTTCAGTGGGTGAATTCAGAAGCCGAATGAAAAGGAGTTCAGAAGAGGCTGTAAGAGGACTGCGTCCCTAGTCTCCACACACCCAACTGCAGCCTTAACAACCCTGACCTCTTTCCTCCTCTAGCCCTTAAGCAATCCTACTCCTTTTACAGGCCAGCTCCTGCTCCTTAAAGGTATCGAAAACGAAGCAGGAAAAAACCAACACTGATGGTGTTGTTCGAAGGTAAGTAGGTTTTATTATTTGGGACCCTAGGGTAGGCAGAAACTGACACCACAATAACTCAGCAGTTCTGTCTCTGAAGAGACAACCTAATATATTTTGTTGGCTATTTATGAAACAGAGACACTTTGCAAGTATTTAGGTTCAAGCAATCAACTGTGTACCTCAGAAGAAATTCACCAGCAACTAACAGTTTCTCTGTTCTCTTTACAATCCTGGGTCCTGTCTACATCAGTCTAGATTACTATTCTTCAGAGCTGCATGTCCTCAGAGGACGTAGTTTTTTTGAATCTGCTTGCCCTAAATCCAAACACATACCCAAACACAAGTCAAGAATTACACTTATTTTTCTTTTGTTCTTTAAGACAGGATTTTGTACTGTGCCCAAGGTTCACTACGCAGTCAATGCTGGCCACAAACTTGAAATCCTTGTGCCTCAGCTGGGATTACAGGCTCTGCTTAGTCTACGATCAGAATTTGTTGCTCAAAGCTGATCTCAAAGTATTATTCTGGCTGTAAGTAAACAAATGTTATATACTGTTTGGGAACAATATGTGAATGGAGAATAAAACTTCAACTTTACAATACTATGTGATATATTCATTTCAAGAAGAAAATATATATTCATAGTGAATCGATGATATCCCAGACAGCTTAAAAGAATAGGAAACACACACAGTAATTTTCTTGTTTCTGTTTTATATGAAATTTGACTAAGAAGCCACAATATAAACTCACTGTATAGCTCCAAAAGTGGTCAAGACATGCTAGGGTTTTAGAGAAATTATAAAATAAACCAAACTAGGCTGCATGTATGTATTAGGATAATTCTATTACTGCATGTATTAGGATAATTTTAATCAGTACTTTCTTTAAATGCATTTATCTTATTTGTTTTGCTTTTTTGAAACATGGTTTCTCTGTGTAACAGAGCCCTGGCTGTCCAGGAACTTGCTTTGCAGACCAGGTTTGCCTAGAATTCTAAGGGATCTACCTGTTTCTGCCTCCCCAGTAGGATTAAAGGTGTACGCCACCATGTTAGCATTAATGAATGTATCTTTGGAGATGTCTTCACTAATGAAAGCTAAAGCTGAGTTTGCTTTACTTCAAAAACAAAAATATTGCAACCACTAAAGAAACCAACTAACCAACCAACCCTTCTTGACTAAGACTGTACACAGATCAGTGGTAGAATGCACCCCTAGAATGTGATACCTTGGGTACAACCCCCAGAAGACCAACAAAATCTTGTTAGAGATGAAGGGAGACAAAATATATGCATGAGTTTTAGGGTTAATAGACTATTATAAATAACTTAATTTTGCTGATGTTGTCTTTCAATCGAGACAGGGTTTCTCTGTGCAGCCTGAGACCTGAAACTCACTCTGTAGGCCAGGCTACCCTTGAATTCAGAGATCTGCCTGCCTCTGCCCTCCTGAGTGACACTCACCTCCATTGCCAGGTGACAAAAATTAATGAAACAAAAAACCTTTAGTCTTATTAATTAAAAGTGGTTATAGCTCCAAGTGGCCTGAAATATATTCTATAATGTTTTGTAACATTTATTTTTGAATGGAAGTTTTACTGTTTTGTGGTCTATTTTATATTTATTCAACCTCAGTAGTTTTTTTTTTTTGGTTTTTCGAGACAGTGTTTCTCTGTATAGCCCTGGCTGTCCTGGAACTCACTCTGTAGACCAGGCTGGCCTCGAACTCAGAAATCCGCCTGCCTCTGCCTCCCAAGTGCTGGGATTAAAGGCCTGCGCCACCAGGCCCGGCAGTAGTTTGTAAGTAAAATGCTATTTCTGAATGTCCTCTGCTGGCACAACATTGAATTGCCACCAGATTATCATTCCCAGAGATTTAAGTCTCCCAAATCCTGATTTTTTTTCTTCAGATGTAAAGGTGACAATTATTTTGCTTTCTTTTATTTTCCCTAGGACAAGAGTTTCTCTGTGTGCTCTGACCACTCTGTAGACCAGGCTGTCCTGGAACTCAGAGAACTGTCTACTGAGGTGAAAGGCACACACGACCAGCACTGCTTGGCAGCTGTTTTGCTTCCAGATGTTAGGCTATGGCAGTTTTACTTCGGAACTCCAACAGCCAGTAAATTATTAGATGTGTTCACATTAATTTTATTTAAATTAAATCAACCAACTTTATATACAACCTGACAAAAGATTAATCTCATTAGCTTGTATAAAAGGAACCCTGGGGAATTCTCACTGCTATCTTTCAAGGCTGTAACAATCAAATGTTGAAAAAAAAAAAAAAAGATCACAAGCAAACATCTCATTTCGAAACACCGAAACATTCATTCTGGCTTTGTGTGTGTGTGTGCTTTGGTTTTTTTTTTGTTTTTTGAGACAGGGTTTCTCTGTGTAGCCCTGGCTGTCCTGGAACTCACTCTGGCCTCGAACTCAGAAGAAATCTGCCTGCTTCTGCCTCCCGGGTGCTGGGATTAAAGGCGTGCACCACCACGCTCGGCTTCATTCTGGCATTTTAATAAGAACGAACCTAAAGGTTACTTTATACTCAGATATTTTATGCTGTAAAATAGTCATGGTTTCTTCCAACTACATCCAAGTCTATGAGGTACCATTTACTTTTAAATATGATTAGTATGGAATAAATACCTTCATCGAATGTGAAATTTTGTTACCTATCTTAAGGAAACTCACGTATACAATCGTTGTAACCTGAGGAACATTTAAGAACACCAACACCTTGCCTCACTCACTGAATGCCTACAAGTTCAATGCATTAAAAGACGTTCCTGTGTGTGTGTGTGGGTAAACGGGGAGCTCCCAATTTAACAGAGTTACTGTGATAGAGCCTACACGTTTAATTCAGACTACATATATGAACGAAGCATTATGTACAAGACCGCTGGGCCACGCTTATCGGGAAACCTCTGTTCTTGACACCAAAGTTTCCAGATGGACCAAAACAAACAAACAAACAAACAAACAAAAACAAGTAATAAATAGTCTGCTGGCTCTGGAAAATGAACAGCGCTACCTCTCACTGCCCGATAAAGACAAAAACCAACCCAAGGCGTCAGGTCAGCCAGGAGGAGCCTTCCAGAACGCCGCTCAGCCCGTTCCTTCAGGCACAGCCCTAGGAGCCGCGGAAAGTCGTGAGCATCGAAAGGCCGGGCCGGGGGTCACTGGGCGGCCGAGTGGGCGCGGCGGGCGCGTGGGTGGAGCCGCGGCGAGCGCGGGGGCGCAGCGGCCTCACTCCAGCGACGAGGGGCGGCGAGAGCCACTTAAGCCGGGGCCCACCCGGCCGGGCGCCGACACGTGGCCCCGGGAGCGGCGCTCCGCAGCCCGGCGAGCCCCGGCCCGGTGCGGCGGGGAGGGGGAGGGGGAGAGGACGCACCTCGATGATCTTCTCCTTCTTCTTCTGCTCCGCCTTCTTGCTGCCCCCGGCCTGAGCCTGTTTCTTGGGGGGCATCGCGGAGGCGAGGAGCACCGGGCCGACTGCGACGCAGATGGCTACCGTCGGGGCGTCCGGCTGCTCGGCGGGAGCAGGAAGACCCAGCCGCCGCCGCAGCGCACGGAAAGCGACTCGCTCATTCGCCGCCCGGATGTGGCCTTTGCGACAGCACGGCGCCGCAATGCATTGTGGGGCGCGAGGAGAGGCGCCCGGAAGTAGAGCTGCGCGTGCGCTCCGGCTGCTGCGCCGAGCCAGGAGGGGGCGTGGACGAGACGTGGGAACTGGGAAAGGCAGGGCGTGCGACGCCTCCGTTTGCGGGACGCTTGCGACTTGCTTGGCTTCGTCCTTCATTGGCACCGCGAGTGTTGCCTCATCACCTCGCTTGTATAGACCCCTAGTGTAGAGAGTTCTAGATCTAGTTAGTACTGGACAGTACCATCTTGGGGAAATCACGGAGCGGCTGCATCAATTATGAGCTACTGCCTTGTCCTCTGGAGGGGCAGGGTTGCAGTGCAGCACCTTCAATATGAAGTAGTGTAAAGAAATAAAGTTTCATTTGGAGATCGACAGACGTGGAGTCCTAGTGGGTGAAATCCTTAATTTCTCTTCAAGTCCTGTACTAATTTTAGGGGGAATGCCTTAATGATTCCGGAAAAATCACTATTTTACTTTTTTTTCTTCTGTTTTTGTTTTTTTGTTTGTTTGTTTCTGTTTTTTTTTTTTTTTTTTTTTCGGGACAGGGTTTCTCTGTATAGACCTGGCTGTCCTGGAACTCACTCTGTAGACAAGGCTGGCCTCGAACTCAGAAATCCGCTTGCCTCTGCCTCCCGAGTGCTGGGATTAAAGGCGTGCACCACCACCGCCCGGCTCACTATTTTATTATGTCAAACTAGCCCTAACAGTATGGGCCAAGCCCAGTTTAAGTGCTTGGTAAATTCCATAAGGACTTTACACACCCTATTTCACTCATTACATCTACTGAGGTACGAATGGTTAACTGTTAGCACTGTTTGAGATGAAACGCAGAAAGAAAGGTGGCTAAATTTAAAGTCCAAGACAAGAATTTCAGCCTGGGTAGTCTTGCTGCAGGGCTTGTGTTTATATTGTAGACTAAACCAAAAGTATGGCGTTTGATATGCAAATGAACCTACTAATTTTTATTCAACCAAATACTTTTAAAAAGCACACAATGAATGGCTGCTCTTTTGCATGGTTACTGTTTTACCTACATTGATTAGCAGAAGGATCATCCTTCCAGAAAAGAGAGTTATTAGTTTTTCAACAAATTCATAAGGAGAAAACTGCTACTTTGGGTAGGTGGTGGCACAGCCCTAATGCCACTATGGGGGAATGGACAGTGGAGGAGGCATGTTCATCTGATGGCAATCAAAGCAAAAAGAGACACTTAGGGGCAGGGACCCACTATCCCTTTGAAGGGCTTTTCCCAGTGACCTGACTTCCCTTTACCCTCTGTGTGTTCCACTCCCCCCCAGGAGTGTCACCCAACTCAGCAGGGGCCTTTGTGGGACACTGTGACAGTTTACTTTTCCGTTTTATTTATTTTTCAGAAGTTGATTAAAAATTCCTGTAGTTAAAAAAAAAAAAAAAAAGCTGGGCCATCCCAGCACTTGAGAGGCAGAGGCAGAGGCAGGCAGATTTCTGAGTTTGAGGCCAGCCTGGTCTATAGAGTGAGTTCCAGGACAGCCAGGGCTAC
>NC_034592.1:69025407-69063517 GCF_900095145.1 Mus pahari | reverse complement strand
GAAGGTCCAGAGTTCAAATCCCAGCAACCACATGATGGCTCACAACCATCCGTAACAAGATCTGACGCCCTCTTCTGGAGTGTCTGAAGACAGCTATAGTGTACTTACATATAATAAATAAATAAATCTTTAAAAAAAAATTTTAAAAAAATTTTGAGACAGGGTCTCCTTAAGTTGTTCACATTGGCCTTGAACTTCTAGCCTGGACTGGCTTTGACTTTGCCATCCTCCCATTGAGCCTCCCAAATAGCTGGAATTGCAGATTTATGTTACGAGCCCTGGTAGAAAAGAGAATCTATATTGTGCACAGAAGCAAGAAAGATCACATGAAGACATAGCGGGAGGTCTGTGTCAGGGAGAGGCCTTAGAAGAAAGCAAACACAGGGACAGGACAAACACAGGGACAGGGCGGAGTCTAGCAAGCCAAAGCTTTGAGTTCAGTTTCCAGCATCATACAAACCAGGCATGGTAGCACAAGCCTGTAATCTCAGCACCTGGGAAGTAGGGACAGAAGAATCACAAGTTTACAATCATCTTTGGCCACAGCGAGCTCAAGGTCAGCCTGGGTTGCATAGTACCTTACGCTGTGCATATAGCCGCCATCTTGTTTAAGTACCAATCTGTAGTACTCTGTTATGGAAACCCCAGCAAACTATTACTCTGGTAAGGGTTAGAACTAGAGTATAGATATTGCCACTGTGGTGAGCAGAAGCTATTTTATTCCAATTCTTTTGATTAAAAATAAGACTAACTCAACTGACCACGTAAATTGCTGACTCATCTCCTGAGTTGGGATGGTACCTTCTAGAAGTGTTTTTATTTAAATATTTAATGCTTCAAGTCCTTTGACATTCAGACAGTCTCCTTCAAGACATCTTCCCCTCCAAAATAAACGATGACAAAAGACTTGCCAGCAGAGCATGTAAACTCTCTTTTAACCTGTCAGTTTGAGTTTCTGTACTGTAACCCTTCACCGCAACCTACACTGACATAACATTTTCTTAAGTGGATAACTTATCTGTTTCTGTTTGAAATACTTCTTGCTACCATTATAATAGCTATTATGGCATTTGTCAAGAAATCGAGATGTACAGTTTCCAAATATTTTTTTGCTTCACTGAAGCCTAAACCACTTTTCATGGTCCCCATCAATCATGTCTGTTCCCTAGTAATAGCTTTCTGGTGTTTTCCCATGTCCTCTTGCATTCAGTGCTAGGAGTCTGCACTTTCCCTAGCACAGGAGTGAATGGTTTTTAGCTTCTGTCACTTCAATTGATATTCCTCATTTGAGACCAACTTTTCCTATTTTCCACCTTCATATACCACCATGTCTCATGCCTTAGAGCTTTTTCAAGGTTGTACAAAGAAAGAAAAGTAAAGAAAAAAGTCTTTATTCCATATAGGTGCCATAACTAGATGTGTTAGTGGACTGTTTTTTTCTTCAACCTCCAAGTTTGGTCAAATCATAGCCACGCCCCTCCTCCCTCAGTTCTGGGTAGAATTGGAGGCCTTACATGTGGTGAACAAGTGTTTTCTCATGAGCCACATTGTTCTCCTCTTCAGTATAACTCAGATGCCTGTCTTCGATCTCACAATCTTATTTCAAGGCTGCATTTATCACTTGGACTATTTTGAGGGGGCTTACTTTCTTTATCCTGTTCCAATTTCTTCACCTAGTATTACTCTCAAAAGTAAGTCCTCTGATACAACTTTGATGGTGTAACCCTATTACTTAAATGTTTTCTTTCTAACCATGTAAGAATGGTTTTATCACAGGTTTTTATTTTTCCCATAAACTTAAGGCTTTTATATTACATTGATGATCATTCTATAGTTACAGTAGTGACAATCTTACTCTAGCAGGCATTACTATTTTTTTTTTTAATACAGTTACTGTCTTAGAAGCTAAATCCAAACCCTATAAGGATATTTATCCTTTTCTGGAGTTTATGAATGGCCTATGATTGGTGATTATATCCTGTTCTTATTTTTCACAAAACCATGATGAATTACATAAATCAGGGATCAGTAAGTGTGAGTCAGTGGAGTTAACAAAGAAGAGTTCATATGGAAGATCATATGATGAAAGCAGCAACTTAGACTATGGTAAGTAAGACCTTGATGTCTTTACTGATGAATAATAGTACCTACTGCACCTTGTCTCTTAGAACTCCATAAGTGTGTTTATAAACATGAATGGTGTGGCCAGATGTGGTGGAAAAGGACTCTCATCCCAGTCTTTGGGACACAGTAGCAGGAAGGTCTGTGAGTTCAAGGCCACCCTGGTCTACATAGTGAGCTCCAGGAGAGCCAGGACTATGTAGAGGTACCCTATCTCAAAACACCACCACCACCACCTACAAAAATCTAATCCAATCCAATCCAATCCAATCCAATCCAAACCAAACCAAACCAAACCAAACCAAACCAAACCAAACCAAAGAAACGACAAAATGAATGATGCAGGGCCAGAGAGATGGTTCAGCTGTTAAGAGCCAGGGTCGCAGACAAAACATCAAAGATGAATGGGGCTGAAAATTCCTTCTTCATTTGCTCTCTAGTAATATATTTAATTTTATATTTAGTTTTGCCACGCCCACTCTCCACGCAGATAGGAGACCCAGAAAGGAGGTAGTCTGAGGCATAGTTTTGTTATTGGAGATAAATTTAAAAAAAGCCTTGTTGCCAAGATGACATGAGCACTCAGACATGTCTGAAGAATTTCCCAATAATTACAGGGTGCAGAATTGTCACAACAAAATAGTGCAACAGAGGGAGCTTTTCAGGATGAAATCTCCATGCTGATGCACACATTTGTTGACTCCTATTGTCCAGTTTTCCTGATATTATTATCGGATGTAAAATTGCAGCAGTGTTTGAGGGAATGTGGAAAAGGGGAATGGTTAATATATAACGGGTATTAATGTTACTACATTATTTACTTGTAAGTTCTAGATTTGAATGATACTTAACCCCCACAATGGTACTGGTTGTCTCACTGTGCAGAAGACTGAAAAGAAGATTGGACCAGTGGTCTTGCAGGCACTTGTATTTTACTTGTTAAAATGTAGAAACTGAGGGGCTGGAGAGATGGCTCAGTTGTTAAGAGCACTGACTGCTCTTTTTGAGGTCCTGAGTTCAGTTCCCAGCTACCACATGATGGCTCACAACTACCTGTAATATGATCTGATGCCCTTTTCTGGTGTGTCTGAAGACACACCATTGTACTCTTATATATAAAATAAATAAATCTTTAAAAAAAATAGAAAATGTGACCTGATAAATGTATCCATATGCTGTTTTTTTTGTGTGTGTGTGTGTGTGTGTGTGTGTGTGTGTGTACCTGCAGTGAGAGAAGGGCTTTGTGTTCCTTGGTTAGACCTACAGGTTGGATGTGAACTGCCCTACATGGGTACTGGAACTACACTCTGGTCTTCTGAAAAAGCAATATGGGCTCCTAATCACTAAGCCATATATCTTCCCCTGTTTTTCATCTTCTTATGAGAAGGCTAAGATAGAAAAATTTAAATTGAAACAGTCTTAAAAGCATTCACACCATATAGGTGTCAGACAAATATCAGTATATGAACAATATTGGGGGGGGGTACAGAAAGTATAATGGCTTTTCATCTAGGGAAGTTAGCTCTTCTGAAAAGGGGCTATTCAAATTGGAAATGAATAGTGTTGGATCATCAGGCAGAGGAAGTAACATGTGCAACATGTATGCAAAGTGCATGGCAATTTCAGGTAATGACAGTGGCTTGCTAACGAAGTGTTGAGACGGTGATTGGAGATGCAGCTAAAATGCATTAGGATAGATTTTTTTGTGTGTGCTTTGAGTCTTATATATGACCTTAAAGAGCTTGAGCTTTAAAATGAAGTTATTAGTGAGCCATTCAAGGCTTTTATAGAGATCTATGAGCTTAGATCCATATTTTAACCAAGATAAACCTGACAGAAGACAAATGTGACTGGTGAGAGAGTAGACAGAGAGATCAATTTTTATGTTGTTGCTGTAGAGAAGGAGATGAATGACAGCCAGTTTAGACAGTAATGACTGAGATAAGGGACTCAATTGAGTTATCTAGGACATATAAATAATCAGAATAAATCCATACCAAAGGATATGAGAGGCAAGAAGGACAGGTAGGAATTGAGAAGCAGTTTGTGTTTGGATAACACGGTTGAAGATTTAGGGTTAGAAGGGCAATGGAGACATGGTGAGAGGAAAATAAGAAATTAGTTTTGGACAGGCTATGATGGCTTCCTGGATAGAGATGTATAACAGGCAGTTGAAATTTTAAATATGGGCACATAGAGAGAGGCTAGGGTAACAATAATTTTAGATCCAGCCATTATATAGGTGTCAATAGAACTCCTGGGGTTATTGAGATCACTCACATAGGAGAGTGAATGGGGTGAAATGAGAAAGGCAAGATGGGACTTCCAAGTAACAGAAATATGCAGGGGATTGAACATGGAAGGATGTTGGGAGCACGAAGGTCCTTGTGCCCACAGATCTTCAGGGAATCCAAGAATGATAAACACTCAGGGTTGTCCTTTCAAGGGGAAGAACATATAATATGTTTTTCTAGAAGCCTGGGAACTGGAAGTGATTAATAGTTTGATGATCTGTGATATCTGTTAGACTAGACCTATCAAGCTCCCCTAACCAGGACTGGAGACACCTAATAATCTAAGTGATCCTTACATTATGTATATAGTCAGGGACTCCCCCAAGTTTCCCCAACTAGGACCAGAGGTGGCTAATAGCCTAAGGAACCTATAGGGTATCTGTATGATCAAGACCAGGCAAAATCCTTCCTTAGGTCCTTAAGCTAGTATAGGTAGCCTATCTGTGGAACCCATCGTCTTAAAAAAAACGACATGTATTGGTCAAGTTTTGATATAATTTTTGTCTCCTTGTACACAAGGGATTATGTTACACCAGAAATTTTTTCCCCAAATTATATTGTGTTTAAATATTCTGGCAATAAACTGTCTGGCATCAGATTCTCTAGAACAGTGGTCCTCAACATCCCTGTTGCGGGAAATATTAAAAATGACTGGCTCCTGCGCTACTGCCTGCCATTCTCTGCCCTGTGGGGTTGCCCAGCCATGCACTGGCGGGCAATGACTGACCTGTTTTTGTCTCATGGGGACACTGACTTAGAACTCCACAATCTCTCCACCCAGCACGCTAAGTTCCCACTGGCGGGTCACTACTATGACAACCTCATGCTTCAAAGCCCCTACGGCCTTTGTGGTGTACATCAGGCAAACCCACGCTTTGCAGCCATACCTTTCTCTCTGGGACCTAGTCGAATTGCTGTGAGAAGAAAAACACTGCACAAACTTAGCTCAGAAAGAATGGTAACTCAATTTCTGGGTACAACAACTAAAACCTAATCTTGTAAGGCTTATTAAATCTGATTCCTCTGGTGGTACCATGATAACAGGGCAACTCTAACAGCTACATCCTGTCTTTATGCTATTGACCAAGCCCGCTCAGTCAGTCAACAGGTTCTCCAGCGCGGGAGTGAGGATTAAAAAGAAAAAAGACAGTTAGACAGACAACATTGTAGCATGATCCCAGTCCATTCTGGACTGAAGGCAAATTTTTATTTTCCAATCTACTTTTTATACCATTTTAATTACATGCAAGTATTTTGGGCAAGCAATACAATAAGGAACTAACAAAGCAGCAAGTGAAGTCCTGAAATTACTCCCATGACAGTTCTAGAAGTTCGATCCACCTGTTAAGGCCTAGGTAAAATGTTAAGGCCTAGGTTACTGTTACCTGGCTAACATGCCATCTTGTTCTGTTACTAATGTCATAAGGAAATTTTCTCATATGCTGCTACTGCTGTTGCTAGGATGTTCTGGGCTTTGGTGTTCCTAGAAACCAATCACAACAGAGGTCAGTTAGAACTGCTTTGTCTAGTCAGCCACAGTAAGCTTGGACCCAAACCAACGGCCAGGCATCTCTTCCTGCACCTGTGTATAACCTTTTATGGTATTTGTCCCTGGGATGGACCCCAGCATAAGAGAGACATCTGTACCTATTTAAAGTAAGACTTCCATTTTGAGTAGGGTCGAGTCAAGTTTAAGTTCCCAAGACCTCCTTGGGAACTGACATCCTCTTGGCAGGAAGAGCCATGTATGTGGATAACTGACATCCCGGTTGGCAAGTTAAGACATGCATGTTAGACAAGGCAAGACCCCTGCCACGGTGAATACCACAACTGATGGGAGCAGGATAAGTGTGCAACAAAGACATGTTCCTAAGGAAATACCCTATCCCTAATAATGGGTAGAATAACTTAGCATAGATGTTTGCAGATCTCAGACTTAAAAAGCCCTTTAGGATCTTGACTCAAGGTTGCAGTTCAGCTCCTGAGTCTGGACTGCAGCCCTGATGGATCAGCCTTGGGGCACATGCTCAATAAACTATCCCTGTCTGACTGAGATCGGTGGTCATGTCGTTTGTGAGGTGACTCCTGGATCTCAACACAGCCTGTCAGGATAAGTTAGGTTTTCATTCTCACCTCTTCAAGAATCATTTCCCAGCCTGCTGGGACACCTGCAGGGACCCCCTCAGAAGGGTGCATTATAATAAAACATGTCATTACATTCATTGATGCTTACAAACTCCCTTTCTCTTGAGTGTGGGTTAGATGTATTGGTTTACATACAATAAATGAGTTTAAAACAGATGGACAGACACAGAACCAACCACAAGAGATGAGAGCCTAGGACATAAAATATGTCTTTCTCTCTCTCCCCTTATCTCCCTACCTCACCTCTCCCTTTCCCCTTATGTTTTCTGTTCTTTCTTAGTGGATTATAAGGGGCAGAGTGGGGGCAGGGCAGACAACTTTGGAATGTACTTCTTAGTCTTTCTTGCCTCAATTTATCTTCACGCCATCCATCTTTTGTTCAACTACTTTCTAGTGCTGATAAAAAAAAATCATGTCAATTTATTTTATTAAATATTTTGTGTGTTCTGGATAAAGAATTTTTTCCTTTTTAAGGGAATAGATTACCTAACTTTTTTTTTTACATTTACATAATGTTTAGTTAAGTTTTTTTTTTTTAAATCAAGTGCTTTCTGATGAAATGATAAGGATTGCAACATATCTCCCAAGTTCATTTTTAAAATGCTGACCTTTGCTGTTGTAGTTTTTTGTATGCTCTTTGCTGCATCAGTAAACATTTTGGGGCCTAACTTTTATGAGAGGAAGAAAGTGTCCTTTTCTTCACTGAGGTCTAGAGATAGGAGAAGGAAGAAGCTGTTTGGTTCAGTAATGACTATGCAGTATCAGTATCATGTGAACGCCAGACCTAACTATGTGAAATGTTTGATTTCTGTTTATTACTGAAAATTAGTGGCCTATTAAACCAGTTTTTTTTTATTGGACTTACTTAAAGTTGCTTTCTACATATAACAAATTTACAAGTAAATTGGAAGAAGAGTTGTGGTATATTTAATTCAAATGTCAAATGTGAGACTCCAAAATGCACACTGCAAAGGATATTCTTCAATATATGTTTGTCTTTTCATACTCTGAGGCAAGGTTGCACACATGGATCTGAAAAGCCTTCATGTCAAAGAAGATAAACTCAAAACACATTTTAGAGCATCAATCAAGTTATTTCCTATAGAAATGAAACAGAGCCATCAAATGCAATAAGACCAGGAAAGTTTTTCCTAACATTTATATGTGAATAGAATGTATAATTCACATGTCAATGTCATGTGTCAAAGCTGAAAACCAGCATACACTTTTGACAGCTAAATAGGAAAAAAATTAAATTGCTGTAATCTGAAAAGTGGTTTTCAGAGCATGTTGTGATAGCCTTGCTTGAACTGTTCCAACCATTCAACAGTTGCTTGAATGTTTCTCTTAATATGAGCTTATAAAATACTTGCTTTTGAAGATACACTTGTGAATATATTTGTTGCTCAAGAAGAAACCTGCCATTTGCATTCATTGTGCAGAATCATTTGTTAAACAGAAAAGGCAAGACCCACTTCTTACTTCAAAGCCAAGGTGCTTAAGTCATCCAGTAACACAGATCTCATTGGTGGTTGGTCTTAATTTCATCTAGTATTTATGGAGTTTCTTCCTGGAAGTGTGCTTTTATTTGTACTAATGAAAACTTCTAACTTTTATTTATTTATAGATATTTATGTAGTCTTGCTGGCCTTACATTGCCCGTGTAGCCAAAAATGACCGTGAACTGTGATTTCCTGCTTCAACTCCCCCAAGAATGTGTCCAATTTATTCAATGCTGGGGATTGAACTCAAGGCTTAATGCATGCTAAGCAAGCATTTTAGAAATTAAGTTACATCTCCAACCCCTCTCTTAATTATTTAATTATTATCGTGCAAATGTATTTTAATTAACTCTATTAGTTATTAATATGACCCACCAGCCCCTCAGTAATCAAGGCAGAGTCCTATGGATTTATTTAATCAGCTTAGCACAATTACTGGAGGATTACCCCTAATCTATTTTTCTATCCACCAGACTACCTACTTCCCAGCTGTGCTCCCTCAGTACTTGCTCTTTGAGTCTTGCTCAGGTTACTCCTGTTCCATCAGTCCATTCTCGGAGGGCATTTCACTTGACCATGTGCTCCTGGTCCATCACATCTGATGGAGACCTCCTTTTCTTGCCTTCTTCTTTCTCTTTCTTTCTCTTTCTCCTCTCTCCTTCTTCTCCCTCTCCCCTTGTGGTCCGTATCTGCGACTCTCAGCCCAGTAACTGACAACCTGCCCACCTCTATTCTCCCCAGTTATTGCAGCCACATTTACTTAACCCATAGCTTTAAATTGGAGAGCAAAGTTTATATAGCAACACTTGGCGTACATGAGGAACTATTCATTCGGGGCAACCGAATCTTGGTGGCAAGTATTGCAGTTCCATGCCAACCCCCAACATTATAGCATGTGTTGGTGTGTATTATATATGTGCATGCTTATGTGTGTGTGTGGGGGGCATATGTATGCCAGAACATAGACCTGGAGGTAAAGGACAATGTTGTGGGTTTGGGGGATAAAATGCAGGTAAAGGCACTTGTACTTGTTGGTGGCCTGCATTTGGTCCCTAGAACTCACACATAGGTAGGAGAGAACTGACATACCTACATGATCACATATAATGATTTATTCGATAAGTGGTCTAATAAAATGAAGAGAAATTTCGTAAGAGATGAAGTGCAAACAGTGAATAAGCACACAAAATCATATCCAACATTCTTAGCCACCAGGAAAATGAAAAACTACATTGAGATGCCTATTTATCCCAGTCAGAAAGGCTATCATTAAGAGTGGGCTGGAGAGATGGCTCAGCCATTAAAGTCTAGGCTCATAACCAAAAATGTGAGACGAAGACAAAAGTGCTGGGAATATGGACACCCTGCTGGGGGGATGGTCACATGGGAATCAAAGTGAGGGTGTCTTCAAAAACAAAAGCAAAGAGAACCTTATGGTCCAGCTATGCCATTATGGCACACACCCAAAGGATTTGTGCCAAGACAGCAGTGCATTTAGGCTATGGTATCACTGTCTGCAGCAGGGTTGCAGTCAGCCCAGTGATTCATCCACAGATGGATTGAAAAAGAAATTTGTCTTAAAAAAAAATCTTAAAAAGTGCTTAGAAAAGAGAAAACTCAGTCAAGTTAGCCTGAGTCTTATCATTTCTTCTCTTCCTGTCTAATGGGGACACTTCTCTTCCTTCTTGGACCAAATAAATTATATTTTTGTCTGTGTCTTTCATAGTTTCTTAAGGCTAAGGCATATTGATGCTTCTAATACTTTGGAAAATGGTTGATGTGTTGATGTTTCCTTCCTGTTGCTGCAGTTACTACTCTAGAACACCATCTTGCTATTTCTTTCTTTTCTCTCTCCTTTCCCTCTTCTTCCTTCCTTCCTTTCTTTTTTCCTTCCTTCGTTCGTTCGTTCGTTCGTTCGTTCGTTCGTTCCTTCCTTCCTTCCTTCCTCCCTCCCTCTCTCCCTCCCTCCCCTCCTCCTCCTCCTCCTTCCTCTGTTTCCCTCCCTCTCTCTGTCTCTCTCTGTCTCTCTCTGTCTCTCTCTGTCTCTCTGTCTCTCTCTTTCTCTCTCTGTCTCTCTGTCTCTCTCTGTCTCTCTCTCTGTCTCTCTCTCTCTCTCTCTCTCTCTCTTTTGAGACAAGAGGTTATTGTAAAATTCAGAATGACCTTGAACTCATGCCTGTGGCCTTCCCTCAGTCTCCCATGTACTGGGATTACAGGTTGTGTCTCTATATCCAGCTTATAACTTACCTTCTTGTGAGAGACCAGACCAACACCATCTTGGGTTCAGGCTCCATCTTAGAGAACATGACCTAAAGTTGAACTTGAGTTACCCAACAAGCTTGCACCTAACACTAGTTTCCAGGTTACTCACCAACAATCCTGCGCACCTAGCGCTAGTTTCCAGGTTCCATAATTGCCCCCCAATTAGATGTGTGCCAGGCTAGAAACCCCTTGCTTGTTTGCTTGCCCCTAAAAATGCTTACTTAAAACTGGGCTTGGAGTTTCATCCTCCCATCCTGCTGCATCAGGGTTGGCAGTGAACCCAACCTCGAGTTTGAATAAAAACGACCCTAGTTGCCGGGTGTAGTGGCACACGGCTTTAATCCCAGCACCCAGGAGGCAAGAGGCAGGCGAATTTCTGAGTTCGAGGCCAGCCTGGTCTACAGAGTGAGTTCCAGGACATCCAGGGCTACACAGAGAAACCCTGTCTCGAAAAACCAAAAAAACCAAAAACAACAACAACAACAACAACAACAACACAAACAAACGACCCTAGTCCAATTGTATTAGAACTGGTTCCTTGGTGGTCCTTTGGGGTTTGAAATCCTGAATGGGCACAACACTTGCTATATGATTTTTTTGAACAACCTTCAGCTGTTTTTCCTCTTCTAGTCTGTTTTACACAGACTTGAACTTTGATTCCTGTTTATGATGATGATTTTTTTTAAGGTCAGGATTTGTACATCAAGAAGTCGTCGTTCAGTGATCAGTTGGTCGTTTTCTGCCAGGGATGAGAATTAGAATACGGCACCAACTCCTTATATTTCCCAGCATCCACATGTTCTATCAACAGTTCTCAAAAAGACACATGCAACATTGGAAGGTCTTCTGGAACTTTCCAAGGAGTTGAGATGAAAATCTTTTTCATAACAAATTGCCACATCATTTGCCCTTTAGATGTGTTGACATTTGCACTGACAATGAGAGCAGTAGAAGTGTCACTACGGGGCACCTCAAAACTGTCTGAAGCACTGACATCTGGTGGTATTTGTTATGATTCAAATATAGGTGGCACTTCAACATTCACTACAAATGAGGGTCCTGGCCCTTAACCACATCTACCCCCTCCTTGGTTGCATGTTTCCCATCCTCCAGCACAGTTAGGGATTCGTGTCTGCTATTTATATTTGTTTGTTGTTTTTAAGAACTATTTATTTTATGTGTATGCCTATACTGTAGCTGTCCTCAGACACACCCGAAGGTTGTGAGCCACCATATGGTTGCTGGGAATTGAACTCATGTCTGCTGTTTGTAAACTATGTAGTTAATGACATTTGCTATAGACCCTCAAATAGATTAGGTATCACTATTAACACTGATAGAAATATTTTCCTTTAGAGAACAGTGGACACTGGTAGAACAGTAGACATTATTATTTATTATATTACATTAATTATATAATTATGGGTTTCATTGAGATTTTAAATATATATATATATATATATATATATATATATATATATATGCGTGTGTGTGTGTGTGTATAATGTATTCTGATCACTTTTCTCTATTACTCTCTTTTGTGCCTCTCTCACTCATACTGGCTCCCTTCCAACTAAGCCTACTTTTATGACTTTCATGTCTGTCTGTTGCATTGTTTTTTGAAATAGAGGTTCTCTGTGTAACCCTGGTTGTCTTGGAACTCACTTCGTAGACCAGGCTGGCCTCTCAGGTGTTGGGATTAAAGGCGTGGGCCACTACTCCCGGCTTCATGTCTATTTTTAATGATCCAATAAGTTTAATTAGGATTGTTTACAGGAATATGAGCACGGGATTATTTACCAGACAGAGCATGAGCAATTTACCAGTTGGCACATCACTGAAAAAAAAAAACATGCTCCAGTGGATGACCCTGTAAGCAGTTTATATGAATACATTGGAAGCATGATATGGGCTCAGTGGACTCTAAAAAAAAGTCCCTGAAGTTGGGGAAAAACAGTATTGGGGCTTCGGGAATGAGTCAGAGAGAAAAGTGGAGGCTAGACTGGGGTATAGTGGCACATGCCTTTAATCTCGCACTAGGGAGGCAGCAGGCAGATTTCTGTGAGTTTGAGGCCAGCCTGGTCTACAGTGCTAGTTCCAGGACAGCCAGGGCTACACAGAGAAATTCTGTCTCAAGAAACCAAAAACAAATAAAAGACAAAAAGAAAAGTAAAAGAAAAAATATGAAAAATTAAGCACTACCAATAAAGGAAAAAAAAAAAAAAAAAACAACAACCTAAGCTAAGAATTGAATTGATAAAATAATTTTGAGGCAGAATTCCTCCTGAAGAAAACACATTTTTTTTGTTCCTTTATTCTCTTTTATTTCTAATATTGCTTATCTGCTTTGCTGTCATAGGAAAATATAAGGGTGACAAAATTTCACAAGGGATCAATAGGACACCTTTCTAGTAAGTTTTGTAAATTAATCTTCATTATAAGCAGATTGATATCAACAGGCAATCCTTCCCACTTTTTAATTCACTGATTTTATAGAACTCTGTGGTTACTTTTCATGTGCAATGTATCTTATTTACTCCCATTTCTTTAAAAAAAATGTTTAAAAACAATTTAACAAATTTTAACATTTTTTTTTTAATATTTGAAAAAATAGTCTACCAATCTAGAAGAACAATTCTTAGGTAAAGGCAGTCATGTTATACTGTGGATTGAAATTGGAAATAGAAAATTGGCATTACAAAGGCACATAAGTAGGGCACTTACGATTGCTTTCTTTCTATAGCACTCCCAAGGTTCTTTTGTTCTTCATAATAAGGCAAAAACCACAAGTTTAATCAATAGGAATGAGCTCCTTCCAAGAGAAGAGTTAACCTAGGGGTGGATGATTCTATTGATTTGGCTTTATGAATCTGAGGCAGGATTGCATCTAAGGACTGGGGTGCACTTTTGTTGAAAATGAACGCTTCTCAAGTTGTTGGCAAATACACTGGAATTGCCAATAAACTTGGCAGAGACAGACCCAGACAGTGGCTCAGTTCACACAGAGGTAGACACTTGGATAAATATAGGAGTCACAAGACGTTCACTTGAAGAGAAACCTTTCTAGACTATAATTATCAAAATAAATATCACCAGTAATAAGAAGTGAAGCTAACCAAAACACCCCAAGGACATTCGTGACCTTCAGTGTAAAAAAAATAGCAGGACTTTTAAGATTTTGCTCTGTCAGGCCTATATCTTTCTTTCCCTTCATCTCTCTTTTTCTTGTATAATTCAAGACCACATTCATCTCTACAAAATCTTAATTTTAGAAACTTCTTAATTAATCCTTGACACTGAAAACCATACCCACATTTCCCTCTCCTCCGCTTTCCCACCTAGCCTTGAAGACAATATAGTCACTGTTCAGTGCTCTCAGATCTCAACTCCTTGTGGAGGAGTGAGCGCTTCCGGTTGGTCATGGCATATGTTTGTTTTAAACGCTTTAGTTAAGCACAGTAGAGTTGTAAGGAAACAGAGCTAGTGTGTTTTGCATAGTTTCATCGTCACTTTATTGTTTCCTAGAGATGAAGGATATGAAATTGAGTAAGGCGATGTGGCAAACACAAGCCGGAAGCAGTTAGTACCTAGTTGTTGTGAATTCTCTGACAGAAACGACCAGCAGGACCTTCAGATGACTGGAAATGCAATGGAATGTGAAAGTAAGACTTTATCTTTTATTATTTATTTGCATTACAATAGAATGTAAAAGCAGGAAGTAGTTTGAACGCGTGTTGGATTAATAAAAAGAGACAAGAAAAAACCTCTTTTTCAGGAACCAGAAATGGAAATACAAGGATGGGAAAAAAAAAAATATCCACTAGCTAAACCGACATATCCTCAGGAGACACAGCAAGAAGGGGCTGGTTTGGTGGCTAGAGATAGCGCAGGGGTTAAGGATACTTGCTGCTCTTCCAAAGGACTGGCGTTCGATTCCCAACACCCACATGCCCGCCCATTACAATCTGTAACCCCACCTCCAGGGGCTCTGACAGGCATCCTTTTCTGCCTCCAGTGCATGCCAGGCAGGCTGCACTGTGTATCTGTACACAGACACACATGAAGGCAAAGTGCTCATAGACACTACCAGAATTAATTTTCTGTTGCTGTAATAAAACACCACGACCAATATGATTTATTGAAAGACAAGTTTACTTGGGCTTCCGTTCCAGATGGGTAAGGTTCTCTCCTGGTGAGAAGGCATGGCAGTAAGAGGCAGGAATGGCCGCAGGAACAAGAAGCTGAGAGCTCACTTATTGAACTGCATGAAGCAGAGTGTGAACTGTGGGTGGCCAGGAACAGGAAGCCCAGAGCTCACATATTGAACTGCGTGATGCAGAGTGTGAACTGCGGGTGGCAAGAGACTTTAAACTCTTAAAGCTCACCTGCAGCGACTACTTCCTCCAGCAAGATAACACCTCCTAATCTTCAAACCTCGCCACCAATGGGGGACCAAGGACTTAAGCATGTGAGACCTTAGGAGATAGTCTCATACAAACCACCAGGTACATAAAATAAAAATAAGGACAAAAAGATTGAGGGAACTGTCTTAGTTAGGGTCACTATTGCTGCGAGGGAACACCGTGACCAAAGAAAGAAGGAGGGGAGGGTTTATTCAGTGTACAATTCCGTACAGTTCCGCAGCGCTGTTCATCACTGAAGGATGTCAGGACAGAAACTCAATCAGGGCAGGAACCTGGAGGCAGGAGCTGATGCTGAGGCTCAGGAGGGGGCGGGGCTTATTGGCTTGCTCCCCATGGCTTGCTCAGCCAGCTTTCTTACATAGTCCTAGACCACCAGCCCAGGGATGGCACCGCCCAAAATGGGCTGGGCCCTCCCCCACTGATCACTAAGTGAGAAAATACCTTACAACCAGATCTAATGGAGGCATTTTCTCAAGTGAGGGTCCTTCCTTTCAGATAATTCTAATTTGTGTGTCAAGCTGACCTAAGACCGGCCAGCACAGTGACTACCTGTGTTACAACTACTCATGAATGTAAGCGTGTAAGAGAAATTTCGGAGTAACTCAAATCCAATTTCAAGGAGGTAGTCAAGCGAAAAATACAGAGCTGGCTTTTGGCTTTTGCTTTCTTATATGCCTGTGTTCTCTCAATCCTGTGCACACCAGAGCTTTTTGAGCAGACAAATCCATAGCTTTTCTCACTGGATGGTGAAATTAGTGGAGGCAATTCACAAAACTGACCTGCTTTCCATACTCTTGTAAGGATTTGTCACTTACGATTTATCCATGAGCTGAGGGTGTGGCTCAGCGACAGTGAGCACGCTTAGCGGACTTGAGTTCAGTGCTAATCCCACACACTACTCATTCTGTTCTGTTTTGACATTTAGGGCGAACCGATTTTAGGTCTGTTGAGGCTTTAAGAACTTTAGTCAGGATGAAGAAGAGGCTGCACCATGGCTTTAAAATTTGAAGAGCTATGCTTGGCCTAATATAATTACAGCTCTATTGGGAGGTTTATACGTAGCTTTATATAATTGCCTTGTGCTTATTTGCTTCCACTGTGTATGTTATGAGAAGGTCCGTGTTATAATAGAGTGACAGTAGTGCATTCAAAGTGTTGGTTTTCTTTTCATTGAGGAATTTGACTTCCTAGGATGAATGTGTCTTAGATGAACAGAGAAAATCAAATTTCAATTAGTGTTAGTAAGATTCTCATACAAATAGCAAAGTAAAATAAACCAACCGAAAGACATAGCATGTTATGTGTCTACTCTGTAACAAATTATCCAAATGAGTATTACAGTTAGAAAGAACACGAATTGCTCAGTGTGTGTGGGCCAGTTGCGTCTGGCCGTAGCTTGCCTGGATTTTGCTCAGCTCTTACAGGAAAGAAATTTCTGTGCAGGGCTGCAGCTCCACATGAGGCCGAGTCCCCTTTCAGGCTCCCTAGGTTTGTTTGTTTGTTTGTTTGTGTGGCTGGGTTAAGTTTCTTAGAGTTGAAGGACAGAGGACCCCAGAACCTTGGGACTGCCTGTTACTCCTGGCCACGAGGCTTTCTCTGCCAGATGACAGTTTCTTTAGGCCAGTAGAAGAGTGTCTGTTGTGACCTTGGGTGTCCTTTAAAGCTTATTTAGTCAAGTCCAGCTCCATCCAGCACGGTCTCCCTTTTAACGAACTCAAGTCAATTTTTTTTTTTTTTTTTAGATACCTAAATTGTGTCTGTCAGTCTCTCCATTCTTTCCATCAAATATGACCTAAGTGAAACGAATGGTATTTATTCACAATTGTTTGAACACGTAGGGAAATCCTACAAAGGCAATGGTTCACTTAGAGTCATCTAAAAAATCTGGGGCCAGCAAAAGGGCTCAGTGGGGGAGTAGTGGTAAACCCAATGCCTTGCAATTCAATCTCTGAGACCTACATGTTGGAAGAAGAGAGCCGACCTCTGACTGCTGTTCAGGTGCCCCTCCCTCAAGAAATAGAATAAAACTATGAATGTTTTCCCTGTGTTCAGAAATGAGCTGAGAAATCTTTACATGTATACCACTTAAACCTTAGATGCTATTACAGCACCATACTACAGAAATGTAAAGCAAACCCTGAATGTGAATCGTAGGGGAAACTTTAAACGTTTCATTTGCTACATAGGAAAAATATATAGAAATGGAATGAACGTATCTTAACGCTTATATCTTCAATGACACCATCACAGCACACCGTCAGTATGGAGCACCATCAGGGAGGTATCATGCGTTTTCATGCTAGTATTCTGAACAGTTTATCTCCACATAGGGCAGCTACAACCCATGTGCTCTGTAAGCTGGAGGATAGCACTTGTATTCTCAACAGTATCCACCAGGTGTCACAATGCCAACAACACCAACACAGTTCTCTCCTGGTGACAAGAACTTCGGTTCTCTTCCTCTTACATCTCATTTTGTAAACTTTCTATGCATTTCAATACTACTTTTTTGCTTGCACAATTAAGAAGTCAAGCAGTATGGATTTTACTACTTCAGGAAGTTCAGATTCTGACGTGCACATCACACTCATCAGTTTTATGTTCTCTACAAATTTAATTTGAGATGCTCTGCCTGCTGAGCGAGCAGATAATTTCTGCTCACATGCGTCCTTAGGACTGAGTAATGCAATCGCAATTGCTTTAAAGTTGGATCATTTCAAATACTTAGGGAATGTCACAACCCCAGAAGCAATTAAATGGTGTTTTTGTTACTTTCCTAAAAGTTCTTATAGATCACATTAAAAATAGAAATATAAAGTTCTTCAAAGTGACAAAATGTTCTTTTGCTAACGTGCGTGCACTTTGCTGTAAGCGGCTAATTGCTGGCAGAGGTGTGTACCGGTGTGACACAGCGCCCCCCAGTGGTGAGACTGTGGTGCTTGTTTTTAGCCACACCTACCAGTACTTTTGAGAAGCAGGATTCAGAATTTAGAATTTTCATTTGGTGTTTGCAGAATGTTAGAGAAGAGAGAAGTCTTTTTATTTTTCTTTTGAGATAGGGTTTCTCTGTGTATCCCTGGCTGTCCTGGAACTCACTCTGTAGACCAGGCTGGCCTCGAACTCGGAAATCTGCCTGCCTCTGCCTCCCAAGTGCTGGGATTAAAGGCGTACACCACCACTGCCTGGTGAGAAGTCCTTTTTAATGAGAGAGAAACTGTTTTTGTTTTAGCACTTAGATTTATTTTTGTTCTTTCTTGCTTTACATGTCTTCTAGTAAAACTATACACATATACTATACATATAAAACTACACATGCATACATGTACATAGATTAAGCTCAAGTATATTCATTAATTTCTAAACACTATGTAGGTGAGTAAATATGTGTAGGTGAGAAAATACTACCATAATAGAAATCATAATAGAATTTATTTCTATTACTAACTTCATAAAATGGGTACACTTTACTTGGACCTCAGTTTACTCCAATGACTAAGTTCTTTGTCACATTAATTTTAAGGTAAAACGTGTGTGTGTGTGTGTGTGTGTGTGTGTGTGTGTGTGTATTTTCAAGTGTCAGAAGAAAGTGTCCGAAGGAGTTACAAGTGGCTTTGAGCCCCCTAACTCTGATGTGGGTGCTAAGAACTGAACTCAGGTCTCCTAGGAGAAGTATGTGCTCTTAACTGCTGAGCCATGTCTTCATCTGTCATATTAGTTTTCATGTCATGATGTTTGTAGGGTAAAAGTAAGCCAGATTTTAGGGAGGAACTATAGTTATTTCTTAAGCATCAGTATTGTCAACCATGGTCAGGATGGCTGCATCAGCCTTGGGATTTTACCTTGTATCCCAGGGAAAGCAGTGGCAGGTGCCGGCTGGAGGGAAGGCAGGAGGTAGGAATGCTGTAATTTTAAAATTAGGATAATAGACGCATTGTTCCTGGCTCTGAGTCTCCAGAATTCTTTCTTTGGTTTTTTTTTTTTTAAAACATATCCAAGAGACTAGATGTACATATCAACATTTTATAAAACAAATTTCTGGTGAAGTTAAGTACATGCCAGTAATACATTTTTTGCCTTTCAACTGTTTACAAGTTTTATTTTGTAAAGAAATTTGAGCCATAAATGGTAAATGGTAGCCTGATTGGTTTGTTCTTTCTTCTTCTTTCTTCCTCTTCTTCTTCTTCTTCTTCTTNCTTCTTCTTCTTCTTCTTCTTCTTCTTCTTCTTCTTCTTCTTCTTCTTCTTCTTCTTCTTCTTCTTCTTCTTCTTTTTTTTTGCGAGCAAAATGCCTACACAGTCCAAGAGATGGCAGTAAACACCTTTTGTAGGATAAATGCTAGGCTGGCAGCTTATCACAGTTACTCTCCAAAAGTGGCTTCTTTAGTTTAATAACAGCACTGAAGCAATCACTGAGAGAGAGCAAACACTGATAAAATGCTAAATGTGGATGCTTTGTGTACGTATGCTAAGGAGATTGCTCAGAGTCTTTCTCCAGGTAAGCAGAGTGGACGGCTTCCCAGCCTTGTTTTCCCGGCTTCCAGACCAACGGTTTCCAGCAGACTATTAACTCAGATCTGACCATTAAACAGTATGACTAAAGAATACGTTTCAAGATTAATTAATATTTTAGCAATAAAAAGGAGCATGTAAGACATTAATGACACCATTTGGAAAGTATGCCAAAATTGATAGTGAGATTTTTCTGAATACCATGATTTTGTTTTTGTCATTGTATGTTAGAGCTCACAATTAAAATTAACCCGTAGAGAGACACTTCACAGTGCAAGAAAAGAATGCCAAAGTCTGTCAAACCTTTGTTTCTGTGTTTGTTTTAGGGAGATATTTAGCTCTTTACTATACGCATTGTATGTTAAACCATCTTGCTATGGGATACTCCAGTGTAATGGAAGTCATTAAGGAAAGCTATACTGCATTGTTTGAAAGCATTGTTATCTGGGCAAAGTTGTGGGTTGTGGGTTTGGTACTCAGCCTGTGACAGTACTGGACAGTGGTGAAACCTGTATGGGGTGAGGCCTAGTGGAAGTAAATTAGTTTGTTTGTGCTGTGCTCTGCAGAAGAGGATATGGGACCTAGGCCCTCCCCCTCCTTCCTCCCCCCATCCCCACCCCGTTCAGTATCCTGGCACCTTAGGAGGTGAGCAGCTTTGCTGCCTCAGGCACAAGAGTGATGGGGACAAATGAGTGTGGATGGAAAGCTCTGAGAGAGTGAGATAGAATGAGTCTGTTCACACTCAACCTTTTTATCTCCGGTCCTCCTCCTCCTCCTCCTCCTCCTCCTCCTCCTCTTCCTTCTCTTCTTCCTCCCCCTCCTCCGTTATAGCTATAGACATCTGACTAAAGGAGTCACATGATACATTATAGCACATAATCCAGGAAGTTTGGCTTCCTTAAATGACTGAAATTCAAACACAAAGATCATTTCCTCAGTGTGTTAGTTCTGTGGTGCAGTGGACCCACTATAGGGAACACAGCCTCTAAACCCCAGGCGTCTGTCTAGTCAGGGTTCTGGCCCTGACTCATCGCGGTGTGAGCTCCTGGGATCACGGGGCATCGGTTTGGATATGTCCGGCCCTGAAGCTCAGGCGGTTGTGGAATGATTACATCTTTCCTGATATCAGACCGAGGTCCCCATCTCCTTACAGACTGTCACCCAGGGATTGTTTTGTTGTTTGTGAAGCCACATAGCTCCTTCTGCACTGAAAGTCGTCCAGGGAGACTGCCCTTCCCATTAAGTCCTTCCCGTGATTTAAATCTATTTATTTATTTATTTTTGCCAGAAAGAGTGCAACTTCTTTAAAGGGATTACTGATTTGCACAGTCATGCTATGGGTACCCTGAGGACATGCTATTTTAAGGGTGACCATTTTGTAGCATTAATTATATCTTCACAAAGCTTTCAAATTAGCACCTAGGCTGGTGTTTGTCAGAATGACTCTGTATAAGCGTCTAAACAAGCAGGGACTGGACTCTTGAAATTCCTCTTGTCACACTTGACTCTATTTATTGTGTATAAACATCACATTACTTAGAAAACACAGGGCTATTATTATTTTTTCCTCTAGGGAGTGTTCAATTCACAATTAGAGAATTTTTTTTTAAATGTCTTACTTATTGCTGAAGAAAAAGCTACTCCTAAAGAAAGTTCTCTACAATTTACAGAAATTATGTCAGTGGGAGGGCTGAGGCTTTGAGACCTCAAAGTCACAGATAAGAAAGTTTTAATGGTTCTTTCTTGGCACTACTTATTTTGGAATTTAAGTTAAAAATGAAACAAATGCTGGGCAGTGGTGGCACACACCTTTAATCCCGTGGAGGCTGGGGCGGGGCGGGGGCGGGTCTCTCTGAGTTTGAGGCCAGCCTGGTCCACAAAATGAATTCCGGGACAGCCATGACTTCACAGTGAACCCCTGTCTCAAAATAACCAAACCAAACCAACCAACCAACCAAGCAACAAAAACAAAACAAAACAAAACACAAGAAATCCCAAACAGAAACAAAACCAAAAGCAAACGCCCCAAAGGAAGAAACAGACTTCCCTAGTACCTTTTATTTTGCTTTACTTTTTTTTTTTTTTAAATACAATTTTACTGTGTCATCCAAGCTGGTCTTGGATGCTTCCTCTTTCTGCTTTTCCCTCTCTGGTGCTGGGATGACGGTATGATGTCGGCACACTAAGCCTCAGTGCTTTTTATTCTTTATCAAGCAAGGGGAAACTTGTTCCAGAGAAATTAACTTGTCCATAGCCTCAGAATCTTAGGGTCCCAGCCACACTAGACACTCATGCCTAATGCCTTTCACTCTGCATTTCTGTCTGATCTCCTACTGTGAGTTGAGATGAGAATAAAGCCAAGTTACATCACTGCGAAGATCGCTGTAAAGCCACGCGGGAGAGCTGGCCAGTGGTCTCGGTGACCCCGCTGTCAAGGCCATGTTTCAGCTGGAGAATTTCGGATCCAAGAGTCAGTGTTATCTGTTATCACAATTATGCTGTGAAAAAGAAAACACAAAATCTGAAGTTTTGCTAATGAATGTGTGGATATTCTGACGGGGTCTGTTTAATGCGTACAAAGTGTTCATGGTCAGTAGGTAGATCTGTGGGGGGTTGGTAAATCTAGCTTGACCTTGATTTAACTCTCTTCACATTTTTTCCCCCATTCATCCGTCTATTCTGGTTTATTCTTGTAATGAGACTGTTCCAGAAGACAGAGGAGGTGCACAGAACTCATAACCTTTAACTCTAAACTGGTGCCTGCTTGGCTCAAGCTTTGAGAGCTGGGAAAGTAAACTCCACTTCTTGAATGAGAACTACTGTAAACAAAGAAAAAAAAAAGAAAGAAAGAAAAAAAGAAAAGAAAAGAAAGAAAACCAAAGTTAGAAATTGGCCAGGCATCGTGGCCAAGCCCTTAATCCCACCACTTGGGAGACAGAAGCAGTCAGATTTCTGAGTTCGAGGCCAGCTTGGTCAACAGAGTAAGTTTCAGGACAGCCATGACGACAGAGAAAACCCGTGTCGGTTATAAGATTATATTGCAGAAGGAATGAATACAAGGTCTTCTTTTCCTCCTTCTCCTTCTTTGTTATTAATTGACCCATGACAAGCATCATAACGTCTATTGACTACATTTTTAGTTCCCTTAAGGACTGTCCTTCGGGCTGGTGAGAGGGCTTAGCAGATGAAAGTCCTTGTTCCCAAGTCTAATCCCTGGAACTCATGGTAGAAGGCGAGAACTGACTTCCTCCACTTTTCCTTTGACCTCACTTGCAGGGTGTGGTGCACACTCCATGCATGAGCACCTCTCCCCACAATTCATGTGAAAATATTTTTTCCCTCATCACTTTGTTTTTAAAGATTTATTTATTATTATATCTGAGTACACCATAACTGTCTTCAGATGCATCAGAAGAGGGCGTCAGATCTCATTACAGATGGTTGTGAGCCACCATGTGGTTGCTGGGATTTGAACTCAGGACCTTCGGAAGAGCAGTTGGTGCTCTTAACCATGAGCCATCTCTCCAGTCCCGTGAAAATATTTTTTTAAAGGACTGATTTTTGCCTCATGGCCGCACATTTGTGTTTTTGATACTGTTAGGACTTAATGATCTCGGATGTCAGCTTTTATTTTTTTTGGAACTATTTATTATTTTTTGAGAAACAGACATTGAATGTTATAGAATTTTTAAGACTGAAATTTTACTAATAAAATTTTTGTGAGGTACAGACACACAATAAGATTCAAAAGAACAGTTTTTTAAAAAAAATCAGACTTTCCCTCCAGCAATCTATTTAGCCAAGGTAACTGACATTTAGTAGTTTGTATTTTTTAGGTTTTAGTTTCCCCTTTCCCCTTAAATAACAGATCATGATTCCTATATATTAGTAGAAGGATAATATTGATAATAATGTCAATAAAATAACATAGTTGATATCACTATGTGCTACCTATCATTTGTTAGTTAAGTTAATATAATAATATATATAATATGTTAGTTAATATAATTATATCATTTGATCATTTAAAAATCACAGGGGGTATTTTTGACTTAATTTCCCAATGGAAGCAGAATCCAAGATTTTTTTTTTTTAAAAAGTCATCCAAGAAATAATAGCAGAATAGAGTTAAAAACAAAAACAAACAAACAAAACCAAAACCAAAAAACAATCTCTGAGTATAATCCTCATGTTATTTTGAGTGTACTACTCTTCATCATGGTCGTGCCCACAGCTTCAAGAAATCAAATTTCACACAAGCAACTTTTATGATAAATTTTTACTCAGAATCTCATCTCTCAAAAGGTCAAGAAAGACTAAAGGGAATTGCAATTCAGTGGCTAATTCCAGGTAGGAAACGATTGATTGATGACGTGGAACTGACATTCAACCTGAGTGAAGTGTCTGTAGGTTGCTAAACATGAAATAGATACAGATTTTACAAAATTTCCCAAAACTTCTGAGGGAAAAAAAAAAAGAGGCATAAAATTATGGTTGGAGATGCGAATGGGAGTGTGCCCGAGGGTGACGAGGAGACTGGTGGTAAATGCAAAACGTGCAATGGACTCTGCTGGTCACCGATCGGGAGCTACAGTAGAAGGAACCAACGCACAGACAGTGCTGGGTGGCAATGCCAGAGCCTGCTCCCAGCCCTCGGGAGGCAGAGGCAGGCAGATCTCTGAGTTCAAGGACAGCTTGGTCTGCAGATGGAGTTCCAGGACAGTCAAAGTTACACAGATTACTACAGAATGCTGTGGGCCTGTAGACACCTGGCCAGGCGACTAAGCTTTATAATGCACTGATCTTTAGAATCGTTGTTACAAATAATTAAAAATGCTATTAAAATCTATTTTGAGAAAAGAAGAAAGAAGAGAAGAATGAAGTACAGAAAGGTCTATTGTTTAGAGCAGTTGCTGTAATGCTTACAGATGTTAGGAAAAATCCCCCAAACTCAATGCATATTGTGCTCCTGTTTTGGGAAATAATAGGGACTTATTCATTCAAATTACAACAGGAAGATAATTGAGAAAATCGAGTCCCCACTTTGGTGAGAAGAAGTGAAAGGAGCGTTTCTTCAGTGAGTGTGTGGCCTTTCACTTTCTAAACCATGTTTTAAAATGTAAGTCAGACCTTGAATATGATCCAAGAGTTGGAGGACATGTTTGAAGAATGCTGATAAAGGAGAAGTAACCAGAATTAGCTGGGAGAGGGAGTCTTGTTTTTATGAGATGAAGGTAACAGAAACAGTTTTGATTTTCAGAGAAAAAGCAAATGCTAGAAATTACAGTGAGAAACAAAAAGGTTGAGGGTCCTGTTAGCCAAGTCACAAAGAGAGAGGTTAATTGAGACCAGATCACTTCCTGCCTAATTAGCCTTCCTTTTGTCTTCATTTCTAGCTCTTGCTTTCCTGTATGGTAAAAAAGGATGCTGCTGGATGCAAAGTACAGGGTTTGTTGTATGAAAGGGTCTGGACAAAGTTTAGCCATCTCTCAGAACAACAGAAGACAGTAATGTAAGGTTTTGATTGTGTACAAACACATGACAGCAATCTTCATCTTTAAGACTAACAGTTTTAGCTTAATCATCAGATCAGACATACTTTTTATTTATTTATTTTAAGCCTAGGAAGTATTTAGCAATCATTTAATGATACTTCTGTTTTTGTTACATGTTGATTTATTTATTTTAAAGACTTTTTAAATATTCACTTTCTACATGTCAGATAGTATAAGATGCTTGGGATTCAAACCTTGAAGATTTAATATTTAGTAAAAATGATAAAAATATAGACAACGACAACAGTAGTATGACAATATAACTGATATATTACTAATAAAATACTGATAATAAATATTTTAAAATTTCTGCATAGGGCAATAGTATATAGAAGAATCAATACTTAATTTTGCCTTGATAAGTGGAGATCTCAGAAAAGGATATTTTAAAACATTCAGAAGAAATATAAGCATGAAGTCATATGACAGAGTTTTACTGAATCTAAAAGTACGAGAAGGAAAAGAGAAACGGTAATGGCAGATGAAGGACCAGTCTGTGAAAAGTCACAGCTTTGGGAGAACTGCATTCTCTAGTGCCAACAAATGATCAGTATTGCTGGAAAATGACACTCATGTGAGGGGGGAGAGGGCAGTGGGCAATGTCACTGGAGAGCAGGAAGAGACAACAATGAACACCTGAGAGTGAGCGTGCTGCAGAGTTGTGGACTGGAGAAATAACAGCAAAGAAATAGGATCAAGAAAATAAATTGGAGGACAAGCTGGTAGAAAAGTATATTAAGGATCTTACTCTATTGGAAATAAGAAGCCACTGAATAACTTGTTCTTTGACTTAGGATTTATTTATTTTAAAAATGTTTTATTTAATATTCATACGTGCATGTAATGTGTTTGCGTCAAATATATACCCTATTCCTTCCTCTCCCAGTTCCTTTCTTGTACCTCCACACCTTTCCATCCAACTTCATGTGCTTTCTCTGTCTTTAAAAAAATGATATGCACTCACTGATAAGTGGATATTAGCCCAGAAACTTAGATTACCCAAGATACAATTTGCAAAACACATGAAACTCACGAAGAAGGAAGACCAAAGTGTGGATACTTCATTTCTTCTTAGAATGGGGAACAAAATACTCATGGAAGGAGTTACAGAGACAAAGTTTGGAGCTAAGACAGAAGGAAGGACCATCCAGAGACTGCCCCACCTGGGGATCCATCCCATAAACAACCAACAAACCCAGACACTATTGCATATGCCAGCAAGATTTAGCTGACAGGACCCTGATATAGCTGTCTCTTGTGAGGCTATGCCAGTGCCTAGAAAATACAGAAGTGGATGCTCACAGTCATCTATTGGATGGAACACAGGACCCCCAATGAAGGAGTTAGAGAAAGTTCCCAAGGAGCTAAAGGGGTCTGCAACACTATAGGGAGAACAACAATGTGAACTCACCATTACCCCCAGAGATTGTGTCTCTATTGCATATGTAGCAGAGGATGGCCTAGTTGGCCATCAATGGGAAGAGAGGCCCTTGGTCTTGTGAAGATTATATGCCCCAGCACCAGGGAAATGCCAGGGCCAGGAATTGGGAGTGGGTGGGTTGGGGAGCAGGGCGAGGTAGTGTAGGGTAGGGTATAGGAGACCTTTGGGATAGCATTTGAGATGTAAATGAAGAAAATATCTAATAAAAAAACTGTTGGCTCTGGTGGTGCTTGACCTTAATCCCAGGCAGAGGCAGGCAGATCTCTGAGTTTGGTTTACAGAAGAGCGCTCAGGAAGAACACAGACTACATTAAGACATCCTGTCTCAATCAATCAATCAATCAATCAATCAATCAATCAATCAATCAATCAAGCAAGCAAGCAGACAGGCAGGCAGGCAGGCAGGCAGGCAGGCAGGCAGGCAGGCAGGCAGGCAGGCAGGCAGGCAGGCAAACGAAAAATTTCCATAAACCCCTCTGAACCCCCATAGTGCTGCGGGCATGTGCAGGGATATAGGACCATCTATTAGAGCATGGGTAGCTCTCGGGGCCCACACTCTTGAGGGAAATTGATTCTCCCTTCCCCAGCAGATATCACCTGTCAATAGGTCCCCAGAAAGTGGTGAGGCTTCAAGCTCTGTCTCGTATTCCTCCTGTGTTTTTTTTTTTTTTTTTTTTTTTCCTTTGTCCTGGCTTGGATTTTGTGGAAGTCTTATGTGTATAGTCCCAGCCACTGTGAGTTCATGTTCTTGTTCAGGAAACACTGCTTTGCTGCAGACTTTCTTTGCATTCTGTCTTTGACTCTTACACTCTTTCTGCTTTGTCTTCAGCGATGATCCTGAACTCTGGGCGTGGGGCAGGTGTATGATATGGGTGTATCATTTCGAGATCTCCTGTGAGATCTCATTTAGAGGTGAGAACTCCACAGTATTTTATCAGTTGTGTGTCTCCGGACTCACTGCCACCTGCTGCAAAAAGAAGCATTTCTGATGAGAGGTAAGAGATGTGATTTATGGGTACAAAGATAAGAACTTAAGGGGCAATTTATTACCATGTCTATTTAGCAGAATAATAGTACCATGTTCTAGGGCCCTTGACTTAGATATCCACAGGTTTTTGGCTTAGGTAATAGTCACAGGGATGGATTTCATCTTGTGAACAGGTTTTAAATAAATTCAGAAAGGGCGTTGGCTAATCCCATAACATCCATGTCAGCATTTCATCACTGGACATATCTTCCTAGGCTCATCATTTTGGTTCACAGGGTTCACGGCTGGGTAGACTGGTAATGACTTATCTCATAGAATGCACTATGAAAGCTAGCCAGTATATATGAAGCTTTGAGGTTGCTACCAGTTTGATTTTCTTTGTGTTCTATGGCTCAGGTATGTGATTGTTTTGCTTTTGTTTGTTTAGCAATAGAGTGCTGACATTAACATTATGTAGTATGCTATTGAATATAGGCACACCATTAAAATGATTACATTTTAAATAGAGGCTAGCCTAGTTTGCTGTCTATTGCTGTGATAAACACTATGATCAAGAGCACTTGGGGGAAGGGGAAAGGGTTTGATTCTGCTTATAGCTTTCAGTTCATCACAGAGGGAAGTCAGGGAAGGCACTCCAAGCAGAAGCCTAGGGACAGGACCTGAAGCAGGGTGGGATACCAATGCAGCCTCCTGGCTTGCATTCCAGGTTTACTTGGCTTGCTTTTTGACCATCTGCCCAAGAGTGTCTTTGGGTCCTCCCACATCAATCGTTAATCCAGAAATTGCCCTGCAGCTTGCCTATAGGGCAAATGTGATGGAGGCATTTTCTCAATTGAGACTCCTTCTTCTCAGATGACTCTAGTTTGTGGCAAGTTGACAAGAAGCTCGTGGGCACAGACTGGGAGCATCATTTGGCTGTTCTGTCGAAACAACACTTTGACAGATGAGGAAAGGTTGGACTTAGAGGGAGCCAAGATGGGAGACAGAGGCGTTGTACTAAAGAGAGTGTCAAGTTCAGGGAATCTATGGCTGTTGCTTGGTGGCAAGTACATTTATCCTCCCACATCATCTTGCTGAACCTCTATTCTTCTTTTTAAGGCATATTTTACAAAGAAATACAAAGCCTAAAACAAAATCTGTAGATAAAAATGACATAACACTTTACTTTGATGGGGTTAAAGGGCATGCCATTGTAGCCAATGAAGTACTGATAATTAGGTGCACTGTTTTATAGAATTCGTAAGTCATAGAATATTTCCAAAAGATTGCTACAAATTATTTTCAGACTATATATTTGGAATTTTATTTCATGTATAATCTGTTCTTGAACACTATGACTGGTAGGTATCTGTCTGTATTTCTTTCTTATAAATGCCTTTGGCCCTGCGGGCGAGGGTAGATCTCTTCATCGTAGCACTTGAATTACTACTTTGAAGCATTCTTTTGTGTTATCTGTCGTCAGACAAGTTTGCCCCAGACCCTCATCCATTGCCACGACACTAAGGAATGTTCCAGAAGAGTAACTTTCTCTAATTTCAAATGTAAACTAAAACGTGTATTACTCCATTGTGTGTGCTATGCATAAAGCAACCTAAATTTCATAAAATGGTGTTTATATTTGTTATGTGCAATAAGCTCCGGCATTTTCTTTTTTATTTTATGCCATTTGATTCTACTCATTTCCCTTTTTTACAAATATCATGCAACCATTGATTTTGATATGAGGCATCTGTAATTATTCTCTGTCTGCGGCTGCTGTGCCTTCTTGATGTGTGTAGCTCAGGCAGAGAACCTAGTTTGTTGAGGTAGACCTGTGGCGATTTTCAGAAAGTACTGCAAATGTAAATGCTAATTTCAGGGGGGAAAAGTGCTGTGATTGTCGTGCCCAGTGAAGGGTTTTTGAAATTCCTGTTTTTAAAGAAATAGTGTACGCCATGAGCCATGAGTTAGGTTAAATATAAAAGGCTGTAAAATCTTATTACTCTGCATTACTTTAATCCTACTAATACCAGTGTGACTTAGCCACGTGCAGCCAGGAGTAACACACTGACAAATTCTCAATTAATACAAGTGCCTGGTGGGCAGCTCTAACACATTAAAGGCTTTATGACTTTCAATACAGAAGCACCATAGCAGCTAAAGTATACGAGGAGCAGAAACTTTTATTGGATATTAGTATATGGGGAAGTATATGCAGAAAGAATACCAAGATCTAAACTAGTATAACAAAATAATAAAATTCTTTTTTGGGGTATAAATAACAAAGTTCTTGAAAACCACTGTGGGCTGTAGAGATGGCTCAGTGGTTAAGAACACTGACTCCTCTTTCAGAGGACACTGGCTCAATTCCCAGCATTTACGCGGTGTCTCATCATCATCTACAACTCTAGTTCCAGAGGATTCAGCACCTTTTTCTGGTAGGCAATGGTACACAGACACAAATGTAAGCAAATACCCATATACATAAGATAATGATGGAAAATTTAAAAAGAGACAAAAGCCCACATATTTTTTTCAGGTATTTAATAAATCTAAAACATTTATCAAGAGTATTTATAGTGCTTTAACAAAATTGAATAGACATTATACATATGACATTTTATACAATTCATAACTTAGACACTAACAGTTGTATAATTTCCTAATAGCCTTCCTGTCCATCCTCTATGGCAGTGAGTCTTCGGTTGTCAACCTGCTTCAGTAAAGCCTTGTCCACACTGCTCCCTAAGATGCTTCTCCTCCAGTTGCTAATAATCTCATTATTGCTGCATTCAGAAGATAATTTGGGACCCTGTGTATCTCGACAAATCTGTTCCACTTGACACTGTTGTCAGTTTCTAAAGTTCTTTTTGAGTTCCTCAGGACTGTCTGTTTATTTTAATTACCGCGTCCTCCTGGCAGTTTCTCAGTTTCCTCTCCAGTTTCTCTCTACTTGTACTTTTATATCTATTCCCATTTTAGATATTTTTTCTTAGAAATACCAATAGGCATCAACTTTACGGGACCTCAGGTATTTCCTGAAAGGCAGACTCACAATTCTGTTAAACTGTTTGATAAGTATCATTTCTATGTTGGTGTGCTAGCATCTCATCAAACTCTACATATCTAAAAAATAATGATTTCTTCCTGAGTGCCCCTCTCTCCAATGGGAACAAATCTACCATGTGTGTGTGTGCACATGTGTGGGTGGGGGCGTGCACACAAGCTGTAGGAAGATGTCAGGTGTGTTGCTCTATGACTCTGCAGTTTATTTTCTTGAGAGAGTCTCTCAGTGAACCCTGGAACTAAGCTGTTGCAAACAAAAATTGGGACGATAGACAACCCTGGTATTTTACAGTGGTGCTTGGGTTCTCGTGCTTGAGTAGCAGACACTTTTACATGACAAATCATCCCTCCAGCCTCAAATCTACCTGTCTTGCTGTATGCTGCACAGCATGGCCACGACCTCCTGGCCCTCCTCCCAAGTGCCAGGACTGTAGGTGTGTACCACCACTTCCCCACCTCATGTCTATTTTTCTATATATCTTACTTAAGTTGATTATTATAGATTTGCATTTAATCTTTTTTCTATTTAATTAATTGACCAGAGCAACTTTTGTGGGTATTAAATATTTCTTGAATATCCCCATATTTTTATTCCTACACTGCCAGTATTAGCTAGTGTGGTCAAGAAAGAAGAAACTCATGTTAGGTATAACATCTTTAATATAGTAAATGAGACATCACTCTTGGGCATCTGAGGAAAACAATCAGAAGGAATTGCTTCTTGTATTTAGGAAGTGCTAGAATAATAGCGAAGGAATGCCGGTGATTTTGATTTACTGCAGCCCCAGAGTGAGTTCTATTCTCATCGCAGTTCCTGGTCTATCCCTCACATTCCCTGCAGCTCACTGAGAATCAATTCTTTTATGTTCGGAAGCTACCCCGCTTCCGAGTTTTTTAATCTGGCACCGAGCTGCTTGTGGGGCAGGGTGTATCAGGGAGTTAATGTGCCACGGGCAACTGAACTACAGAGGGTCAAAAGTGCAGCAGATGGATTGGGAATGTTTCTCTGTGGTACAGGGTTTGCCTAGCGTAACAAAGCTTGGGATTCAGTTCCCACGCCCACAGAAAAGGTTATATAGTAACGCTAGTAGGTTCATTTACACTTAGCGGCTATGCCATAACCTGTTCCATATTTTTCAGCTCTCAGTAAGGCTGAGCCTCCGTAGACTATACCCGTAATTGAGATGTTCATATCCTTTTGGGGTGCTTTTTCCAAGCCCCATGTCCCCTCTCTACTCTTTCCTTCTGTTACTAGATAAATTCTAAAACAAGGCAAGTACTTCTTTCATCCGGGCACTTTTAATCTCTTCTCCAATCGCGTCCGTTGTTTCAGCTGTATTTCAGTTGTTTGTGCCATCTTGGTTTAATTGCAGTAGACCCTAGGCATCAGAAATGTGTCAGTTTCTTCTAGATTTTCAGTACATTGGAGTATGTTTCCAAACTATGCCCTGGTAATCACATGAGTTTTATTGGCATTTGTTGTCAGGTCAATTTTTTTTTTTTCATCTTAAACTTGGTTAACTTTGGCTCATTTTCTCTATTTCTCTAAGTTTAGCTAAGGGTTTGTTGATCTTGTTTATTATTTTTTTCAAAGAACTAATTCTGTGTTTCATTGATTCCTTGTATTCTTTTTGTTTTCGTTTCATTGGTGCCTGTACTGATATTTATTACCTCCTTCTGCCTACCGATTCTGGGTTCAGCTTGCTCTTGTTTTCCTAAGATGTTATTTAGTTGAGATGCGAGTTTTTCTCAAGTAGGCACTTAGAGCTGTTAAGCTTCCTCTCAGAGCAGGTTTCATTGTCTCCCACAGGCCTGGCGTCTTCTGCTTTCAGGTTCATTTTCATGCTGTTCTAGGGACCTTTCTGATTTCCCTCTTGATTTCTCCAACAATCCATTCATCATTCAACAGGATGTTGTTCAGTCTTCATGAATTTATTCATATTCTGTATTTTCTCTTGCTGTTGATTTCTAGTTTTATTCCATTGAGACCAGATAGAATACAAGAAATTATTTCACTTCTCTTTTGTTTGTTGAGACTTTCTTTGTGCCCTAAAATACAGTCTATTTTAGAAAAAATTTCCATAAGCCGTCAAGAACGTTTTTGCAGTATTTGGGTGGAAAATTTCGGAGTTGTCTGTTACATTCATTTGATCTATAATGCCATTAAAAATCAATTAAGAAGAACAATGATATTTATTTGGATATTCTATTAGGTGCTATAATTGGTAAGTTGGTTTTCAAAAAGTATTGTTTGACAATCTATATGTTTGTAATGTATTTTGACCATATTTACCATGCCATTACCTACTCTTGTCCCAATATCCTCCTGTTGAATTCCTTCTTTCAAATAGAATCCCCTCTGCTCTCATGATTTTTTTCTTTTGTGAATTTCATTAAGGTTGCTTGTAGCATGAGGGTGGATAAGAACTAATTTACTTGGCATGGACAAATGAATGATGTAGCCACTAATGAGTGGTTGCATTACTAGGGAAAATTACCCCCTCTCTCCCGGAAATCATTATGTACCAATAATGTAGTTGTTCATGAGCCCTTATCCATTGACAATATTGTTCAGGTCTTACATGTGTAACTACAGATGCCATGAGTTAATGGATGTAGTGGTATGTCATGTCTGGCTGATGGCTTTCAGACTGCACTTCTCCCTGTCCTCCATCCATTTTCTCTTGCCCCTTGGGCTGCTTTCCCTGATCTTTGGAAGGGATTATGTAGTGGGCCTGTTTAGAAATGAGCACTTGGCACTCACTCTGTGTTCACCAGTTCTGAGTCTCAGCAGTCACCACTGCCCACTGTAAAATAAAGCTCTCTGACCAAGGCAGGGAGCAGCACTCCTGGACAGGTATAAACATACATATTTAGAAGTAATTTGACAGGCCCAGTATGTCCATTTGGTAAAACAACAGTGGTAGCTTTCCCCTAGGGCTTAAGACCTCACATGACATGGCCCTTTGAACAGGTCTGTGGTAGCAGACTTGAACTCTTTTTAATGGAGAAGACCTTGAACCTAGTCAAAAAGTGGTTGGTTACCATAAGATGTCATTTAACTCAAGTTATTTTTGTTCAGATGACTTGACTATGGATGAGAATGGGATATTAATATCACACACTATTGTTGACTTAAGGTCCATTTGTATCTTTATTTCCAGGAGTCTGCTTTGTGAAATTGAATGTGCCAATATGGTGCATATGTGTTTAGTACTGGTGGCAGGTTATCCCATGGTCAATGTCAAATGACCTTTAACACTTCAGTTTTGGCTTGATATCTATTTTGTCTTATGTCAGAATTACTATATCTGCTTGCATTGATTTTATTATCTTGGAATATATTTTCCCATCCTTTTTCTTATGGCTGTATCTATATTTGTTGGTGAAGTCTATTTCCTGTAGAAAATGAATAGATGGGCTCTGTTTTTAAGTTTAAACTCCTAGTCTATGTCTTTTGATTATAGAATTGAGATCATTATAATGGATTTATATATAGGTTCATGATCTTTCTCAAATTAGTTTTTGAATAGTGTGTGGCACATTTAAAACTGGGTCTTTTTTTTTTTTTAATACTTGGATCTCTAGATGTTGTAACACATTTGTTGCTATTACTTTCATTTTAACATTGATTTATTTTGAGATCTTTTGAAAGCTACTTTACTGAGATATTTGATTCTTCTTAAGGCAACACTACAGTAACTTTTCTTAAGATGATTTTTGCTATTGTGGGATCCTTTGTATTCTCATAGATTTTTGTGATGCTTTGTCAGTGTCTACAGTAAAAAGTTTCTGGGCTTGTTTGCGCTGCATGTCTTCATGTAATGGTTGGAAAGATTCTGTCTAGAGGGGATTCAGATAATTGGGGGACTTATTTCCTGGGTTGCTTTTCTTTTCTGGATTATAGTTCCTTGCTACTTGTCAAGCATTTGATATTCAATGCTTCACATATTTTCCTGATTCTATAGTTGTTTAAAGGAGAGTAGTTAATTCAGCACTAGTTATGTTTGTGAGCAACATTCCTACATGGAAACTTAACCCAGACCTGTGAACCAAATGCAAGAAAGTATCTTGAGAAACATGATTATTCTTCTAGTCTATGATATATAGAAATATAGATTAGAAGGATGAGGTATAATATTATAAAAAGCAGAAAGTGCTATGTAAAGCAGAAGTTTTAAAGTCAAGTGAAATTTTGATTGAATAATTGAAAATTATTTTGCATGATCAGGATTTTGTTTCTTGTTTGCTGATCCTTTATATAAACCAATCAATTGGTTCATCTCTTTTGATTTGCTTAATTGATCACTGGTACATGATTTACTTTTTAAAGAAATATTAGAAATATGAATGATATTTTGACTAAAAGTTTGTTTTGAGTTTATTTTACATAGATGATCTGCTATTTCTTCTGCATGTTCACCACCACTGACAATAGGCAATTAATAAATTCACAAGTTGGAATATTTAGTGGACAGGCCAGCTGGATTACAGTTTGTACTTGTATAAGCTTGGGGAGACATCTATCATTCAGAAAAGAAATTAAATTAATCATTCAAATCTATGAAATTGACATCCTCCATATATCATTTCAAATTTTGTTATCTGAAATAAAAGGTGGAGACTGGGATTTCCCTTACTTAAATATGTAAGATCTCATATTTTCAATACACAATATATGTAGTGCACATAGATATACACACATTTATAAATACAAACATAGTGGTTGCAGACTATCAAACATTAAGTTTGTTTATGTGATTAAAAGGTATTATTTGATTGTTCTTAAAGATAACATAATGCAGTGTACTAAGGGAATGGAGAATCTATTAGTTAACTAAACTTAAGCTATAATTGCATATCCAATTTCTAGACAAGCCACAAAACAATGTGTTGTCTCACACACAGGGGCTACAAAAGTTGTTAGAATAGTGGTCACTGAAGGTTAGGAGGGATTTAGGATAATAGACATCAAGATACAATTACTCGGTATAGTGGTGAGTCCCAATGTTGTATAGCACATCAAGGTGAGAATAGTTCACAGCCTGTAACGTTTTCTAAAGAGCCTAAAGGGAGGAGTTTGAAGTCTTCTAACACAGAGAAAAGTAGAAATTCTCACTACCCTGATTTGTCTTTGTACACTGTGAATCCACTGGATCTTCATATTCTACCCTGTAAGAATATTCAACTGGGCTGGAGAGATAGATCAGAGGTTAAGAGCACTGGCTGCTCTTCCAGAGGCCCTGAGTTCAATTCCCTCCAACCACAACTTGGTTCAGAATCATCTGTAATGGGATCTGATTCCCTCTTCTGAAGTTCAGGAAGACAGAGCACTCATATACATAAAATACATGGAACCTCTGTCCCCCAAAGAATATACAACTATTGAATGAGAGAATATTTATGATCCTAACATTCATTTTATTATTCATATAGCTTTGATGAATAAATAGGGAGTCTCTCTAAGAGTCAGGGTTAATGTCTTAACCTTCTCTCTCTCTAACCTAACTCCAATACACTAGGCAGCACCAACAGCCCTTTCACATCATGGTTCTATACCTTTGTTCTTGTAGTCCAGCATTCTAGCAAGGGAATATAGAGTAAGGTGGAGAGGGAGAATGAATTTAGAAGATAATTGGAAAATAAAATAAATAGGCCTCTGATATAGAAGCAGGACCTTTATGACCTGTAAATTTCTTCATTGCAAGGAATGAGAAAGAACAGAATGGAGCATTCAGACTTTAATTAATTGATTTAAAAAAACACTGAGTTCCTACTATGTCTCATTTAGCATGCCAACACACTGGGAATGAGTGATTGCCGAGACACAACTCTTTTCCCTAGGAAGGTCACAGTCTGGTAGAAAAGGTAAAAAACACACCCGATCAACTATAACACAATGTAATACATTATGCTTTAATACTTTACCACTGACATATTTAATGTACTGAGGGAAGACAGATGAATGAACAACTAATTATACTGGGGACAGCATCTGTGAAGACTCTAGAGGAAATGTAACATTTGTCCTTTACATTAAAAAAAAATGATCTTTCTGGGGAGAGAAACGTGGAAACAGTTGGTGTGGAGGAATGGAGTGAGTGCATTAAGTGCAGAGTGGAGAAGAGGAAGTAGTTTGGATTTCATGAATTGAGAGATGATGATTGAGTCATCAGGATAAATCCTAAAACGAATTGGGACAAGGCTGCAATGGGTCCTGTAGGTAAGAACCTGTGGATTTTATCTTGTAGGTTGTTGACAATCATTAGAGATTTCGAAAAGAGAGGTGACAAAAACCAACTCATAATGTTGTAGATAATTCTGAAGGTAGGGTAGATCGGAGATGATCACTCAATAGTGTGAGTAAGGCGATGGAAGAGGAGACAATGGGGTCATGTGAAGAAGGCATGGTATAGATATAAAGACAATGGAAAACATCTCTTACTGCAGGAACAATTCTAAACTTAGTGGCTTCAAAGGACAGGAAACGTCTATTTTCTATAAGGACAGAAATACGATGGCAACTCTGTAGATGTTCTGGCTTTGCTTTTGTTTATGAGGTTGTAGTGAAATTTCAAGCTGTGGCTGTAGTCATTGACAGGGGCTGGAGGATCCCCTGTTAAATGGCTCACTCACGTGGGAAGGAAGCTGGTGCTGGGAACCGCAGGAGGTTTCAGTTATTCATCCCAAGAACTTCCTTTAAGGCCTTAAGGGAACACCTCTCAAGAGTTGTTCTCTGTAACACACACACACACACACACACACACACACACACACACACACACACTTTTAAAAATTTGTTTTATTTACTCTTTGACCATTTTATTCATGGACCATACCTATGCCAAGGCCTGCCCTCACTCCCCAGACACCCTAGCACATTTCCCCTTCCATATTTGTGTCTCCCTCTTCTTGTAGGAGTCTGTGCAGGTGCCCCATAGGGAAGCAAACCTTGGGAAGAGATAAGAATGAAAACCCGGTGCAGAATGACTTCATCATCCTGGATTAGACTTTGGGGAGGAGTCTGATGCCAGGTGGTTCATTGTCAGCATATTTAAAACACAGTACAAGTTGGGAAATGACTTCCACACAACAATGAGAGTCTAATTAGTTCAATTCCAGGTGCACAATAAAGCTTGAGGTGTGACTACATAGAAACTCTTTTTACAAAGTACATGTGACCACGAGAGTGGGTTCTATAGCTAAAAGGCCTAGAATCTAGTGTGGTCTCTGAATGATAGCATAGAGGTCAGCAGGCCATAAAGTATGTGTGATGTCTTCCCTAAAGAGCAGTAATGGTCTAATGGGGGAAGAGTCTTGGATAATCATGCTGGGAAATTTGGGTCAGGTCTGCCTGCCTCTATAGCAAAAGATGGGTGAGGTCTTCATCCACAGGTAGCAAAAGGGTCACCAGGTTGTTAAGAAAATCCACTCTCAGTTCTCTGGATGGAGTGTGGGTATTTGATTTTGATCTGGATGGAGTGTGGGTATTTGATTTTAGCATTCCTGGTTCTCTGAGAGCTTTTCTGCTAGTACAGGGACCTCTTGCCCCCATCACCCGCTTAATAGAGTCTAATTAGTTTTCTTGCTGAAATGCTGACTGATCCTGTTTTCTTGGTTTTGTGCAAGTCTTGTCTAGGTAGTCATAGCCGCAATTAGTTCATGAGTTCAGCGGGTATACATCCTCCAGGAGGCGGTGTCTCACAGCGGGTATACATCCTCCAGGAGGCGGTGTCTCACAGCGGGTAGACATCCTCCAGGAGGCGGCGTCTCACAGCGGGTAGACATCCTCCAGGAGGCGGCGTCTCACAGCGGGTAGACATCC
>NC_034592.1:69016996-69025332 GCF_900095145.1 Mus pahari | reverse complement strand
GTCTCACAGCGGGTAGACATCCTCCAGGAGGCGGCGTCTCACAGCGGGTAGACATCCTCCAGGAGGCGGTGTCTCACAGCACTATTTTTGCATCCTTGGGGTCTTCTATTCTTCTGTTCTTTCTGTTGTCTCTTCTGTGATATTTCCTGAGGTATTGGTATAGATGTCTCATTTAGAGTTGAGAACTTAAAAGTCACTTCTTCTATACACATTGAGCAGTTCTGAGTCTCTGTATTAATTGTTACCTACTTCGAGGAAAGCCTTGGTGGCCAAGATGGATAGCAGCACTAAGGTACGGGTATATGTGTGTATTCCTTCTCTCTCTGCTCTGTTTTTTTTCTCTCTCTCTGCTCTTGATTATGGATGTTACTAGATGTTTCAATTTCCCTGCTGCCTTGACTTTCTTGCAATGATGCACTGTAACCTAGACTTATGTGTTAAACAAATGTCTTCTTAAAAAAATAAAAGGGTCAAAGGCTGCTTGTAAGATGGGGTCTTTTGCTGGGCATGATGGCGCACGCCTTTAATCCCAGCACTTGGGAGGCAGAGGCAGAGGCAGAGGCAGGCGGATTTCTGAGTTTAAGGCCAGCCTGGTCTATCAAGTGAGTTCCAGGATAGCCAGGGCTATACAGAAAAACCCCATCTCGAAAAACAAAAAAAACAAACAAACAAAAAAAAATGGGGTCTTTCAGGGTAAAGGAAACCACTGTTTTACACAAACTGTGGTGACTGAGGGTATATCAACAAAGTAGTTAAAACAATTCTCCCATGGCTTTAGATATTGGAGATCTGGGAAATAATCATTGACATATTTACCCTGCCTCTTCTAATGTCAGCATCGTGGATGCCACATCATTTTCAGATCCTGTATTTCATGTTCTAAAATTCTTACTTGAGACTACTAAGTGCACATTGAATTATTCTAACATAGAGGTGAACTAGATCAAAAACTATTATTTTAAAGGAGAAAATAGAATCCTTCAGAGATTTTGTTATTGTTAAATGCAAACTAAACTGAATGATTGAGGTAGCGCCATCCTGTAATAAAAATGGTAACAGGCAGTAAAAAGTCTTACCTGGCTATAAAGCCTAAAGAATACAACTATAACATTGCAAGATCCACCCAAGGTGCAACAGTGACACTTACACCTCAGGAATAACCCATGGTTACTTAATTGGACTTATGGTCCACTCAGTAGGATAGTTGGTACCTTAATTCTAGCCAACTATCCATACCTGCTGAGATCATGGATCCCAGAGGAGAACATACTGCTGCCAAACTCCTAAACTAGTACAGGTCCCTGTTGCATTTTAAATGCTTATCCTTACGTGTAAGGTAAGTGTAGCTCTGAGTCATCATCAAAGAAGCTTCTCTTCCAGCAGACAGTGCCGACACAGAAATCCACAACTGTTTCAGATGCAGAGAACTGCCTCTGAGGTGCCCACTCTCAACTGACACATGTCTTAGTTAGTTACTTTTCTGTTTCTGTGGTAAAATGACCAAAACCAACTTGGGGAGGAAAGGATTTATTTCATCTATAGTTTGTAGTCTATCATCTAGGGAAGCCAGGGCAGGAACCTGGAGACGGAAACTGAAGCAGAAGCCCTTACTGCTTGCTTCTCCTGGCTTGCTCAATTTGCTTGCCCAGGGGTGGTACAACCCACAGTGGGATAGGCCCTCCCATTTCAATTACTAATTAATAAAATACTCATCAAGCTTGTCTACATGCCTATCTTGTGGAGGTATTTTCATCTATGGTTCCCCTTTTCAGAAAATTCTAGCCTGTGTCAAGTTGACATAAAAACTAGTCACCACAATATGTCTACAGTACAACTTCTACCCCAAGATTCAAGGAACATCACAGAAAAGGGAGTAAAAAGATTGTTAGGGTTAGAGGACCAGTACATCTGTTATGAAATAATGTCTTCTATACATGGCAGGGAGCTGCACCCTTGTGCTCTATCAGTCTCCTTGGAGATTAAGACTCTCCACCCTGCAATGTTGAGCTTCTTAAGCAGGGAAGTGAACAACAACCAAATTTCTTCAAGAACGCCCTGAAAACTGACCAGATTCAGTAAAGCCTTCCCTGGCAGAGAAAGAGCCCAGCTGCAAAGAAGACCAGCTGAGCTGCCAAGAAGCCTCTGAGAAAAATTGCAAAGAAGACTCTGAGACAAGACGAGTTGCCTGGAAGAGATTTAGACTAAATGTGGCACCTAGAAAGGATACTCTCCAACCTGTTGATCCATCTTCAGGCTGTGCAGTGTGCTCCAGGTTTCCCAGAGTTTGTAATTTGTCACCTGGGCTGAGTTGGGCTTTTATGATTCACTTGTCTTTGAGCCATTTCTCTTCCTGTAAGTAACCACAATAAAACTCATTGGTTCACCAGGTTGGAATTTGGTGGTATCTGCATGGATTGTTGTGAGTTCCCTATCTGGGGTTGAGTAATGAGTGTGTTTCATCGCCAAAGAAAAAGTTCTGTCACAAAACACCGTGAAATCCTAGCAATATGGTTTCCTAAACAAGACCTGCACAATGATGAAACTGGTTGACATCCAACATGGACGTGGGATGTCTCCCAAGGTCTCATCTCTAAATGAAGAGCTATAAGCAATTAATGACAGCTGAAAGGGGGAGGATTAGATTTCTCCAGGGAGGAGTGCCATGATAAGGGCTTCAGGGAGGAGTCCATTATCCAATCCCAGTGATCATCCCTAAACACATAAACATATGCTCAACACCCAACAGGATGTATTTATATGTGCATATATATTTGCATATATGCATGTATATGTTTAAGAGTAATATTTAAAGGGATCATGAAGTTGAAGGGGGTGGACAGGGAAGGAGTTGGAGGGGAGAGACAGCGGGGTAGTAATACAGTACTCATGCATGAAATTCCTCTCAAATAATAGTAAAAACAAATGTTAAAAAATTGACAGGCTTTTAGCCATATTGAAATGTGAGTTTTACAGATGCTTTCAGGCATAATTGCAATGATGTTGGGATCTCTTCTGGAGTTGGCAATGTTTGGCAATTATTTTTTTAAGCCAGCTATATTTAATTGATTTGAGGATTATTCCTATGTTTGCTTCTTGGATGAGACTGACAAATACCACTTGTCCAGAAAAACATTTTCATGCAAATTTCCAGCGACAGAGTTCTGGGAAGCCAGCTGTTGCATTTAGTTATTTTCTACCAGAGAGCATAATTATACTTTTATCAGGAAAATTATTTCACATTTATGATTAAAGTTGTTTTGCTTTGTATTAGTGTAGTTGAAAAATGGGCTTTGCTGGGAAAATCCTTTCTTTGTTCTATAGAGAAATTACCAAGTAAAGAAGCGCTTGTGGAGCCTGTTTTGGTCAGTGCACCTTCATGTGCATATATATGCATGCCTTCCCCATGAACACAAAAGCCACTGTGAACATCCTGATAGTTCATGAGGAACACTGTTTACAGTATAATAAAGAGGTGAGAAGCAGTCAGGGATCTGCTGAATCCCAATCCTTACTTCATATTTCCTAACACTACTTTGAGTCCGTTACCTAATGTCTTTATTTAAGTCACACCCTTTAATCTTTAGGTTAGTAAAATCCACTTTATAATCTCTGTGTGATGATTGCATGAGTCTAGTATATGAAATAATTCTAATCTTGATTCTATAAATATTATTCAGTAAATATTCATTTCTATTTCCAAAGTTTCTTTGTTTTTATCCCCTAGTGCCAAGTGTATCACACATTGGGTAAATCTGTGAAACTAGGATGTGATAAGAAAATATTTTTATCTAATTGTGTGTTGCATTATTTCGGCTGCATAACTGTGACAGTGGATACGATTTGCCTAGGATGAAGCCAAAATTTATTGTGTGAGCTTTTGAACAATTTTATTATAAGGATGTCTTGTAAGTTGTGGGCAGCTAATTATCTTGATTGGATCATTATGTATCATACACATTGATATTGAAATGTCAAACTGTGCTGCATGAATATGTACAATTGTATGCGACTTAGAAATAGAAAATGTGTTTAAGGTTTTGTAGGATATGTGGAGGGGGAGGGAGAGGGAGAGAAAAGATTGAAGGAGCCAGAATGGTCACAAGAACATGGTCTACAAAGTTAACTGACCTGGCCTCAAGTGGGCTCGAAGACTAGGGAGCCTGTATGTGTCTGACCTCTGTCCTCTGCATATAAGTTATGGTTATGTAGCATGGTGTAGTTGTGGGACACTGAGCAGTGGGACTGGGGGCAGTCTCTGACTCTGTTGCCTGCCTTCGAGCCCCTTTTCTATTATTTGGTTGCCTGGCCAGCCTTGATGTGAGAACATGTGCCTGCTCTTTCTGTAGCTTCCGGAAGGCCTTCTCTTCTCTGAGAGGACTGCTCTCTTCTGAGGGTAAGTGGCAGGGGTGGAGCTGTCTGGGGGAGGCAAGATGGAGAGACTTGGAGAGGGGAGGGAGTAGAAACTGCAGTCAGGATGTAATATATGAGAGAAAAATAATTAAAAGGGAGAAAAGATTTTGTAGGATGGTTTTCTTTTGCTTTTTTTTTTTTTTTTTTTTTTTTGGAGACTGACTTCAAACCTGCTATCCTTTTGTTGATGCCTTCTGAGTCTTGAGGTTGTAGGTATGCATCACCACGCCTGACTTGTAGAAGAAAATGTAAAAACATAGAAGGAAGTTTATGTTAAATTTTTAAGTGAAAAAAATTTATAAGACAATATGTGCAAGAGGATCTACTTTTAGAAATGCTTTGAATTTATCTGTAAAGATAATGCATGTTATTTGTAAAGTGTGCATAGATTGAAAAGATACCTGATAAACTATTACTGGCTAAAAGAAATTACTCCCATGACAAGCAATCTACAGAGTGAGAATAGTAAACATTTCCCAACCTCTTCTGCTCTGCTAGTGACCTTCTTTCAGCTATATTCCCCAGTAGCTCCCAGAGATGTTTGTTGCTGTTTCTGGCTGTGACTCCAGACATTAAAATCGGCATCCACTCAAAAATAATTGCTTCCCCCCCCCCTAAGTTATGAGTGGAATGTGGGAACTGCCTATCTAGGACTGAGCCACACTCAGAGAGATTCCAGTACTGGTGCTCATCCATTGCTTGCACAGGTCAGAGAAGCAGCAGTGCTAAAGACAACACACATCATTATACCCAAACAGGAAAGAGGGAAAATCAATTCTGACCTAAATAGAGAAAAGTGATCTCTCTTGTTTAGCTTCAAATGAGTCTGATTTGAGAGCCCTTCCACAGATAGTGCTCTTTTCAAAATAGCCAACTATCCTCAAACACCTTTGCCCCCTTTAACTAGGGGTCTCAGACGTCTCGGATGTCAGTGGTTTGAATGTGAAGTTCTCTGGAAGCTCAGTGAACTCTTGCTGTCAGCTTTGGGGATTGTACAGTCAGCATGAGATCAGGTTTTCTTAAAATTTCCCTTCTTTTATCTACCTGGATTCCTCTAACTCTAACTCTAAAGCGATTTGTATATGAAATGCTTTGATTCCTTGCTATAATTACCATTATACATGTAATGAAACCTGGATCTTATAATGTATACCCAATCAGAACCTAAAATTCAGATTTTGCTTATTTAATTGTAAAATCAACTTATATTCCTACTAATCTGACCATTGAATTTATAGTTAATATTTACCTAAGGATAGTTAACCAGAATTATAGGTTGTACTAGCAAAATGATTTGGAGGTGTGCGTGCAACCTTTCAGGGCTCACCAGAGCATTTTCCCACATCTATTTTTACCGTACTTGTTTTTTTTTTTCTTTTTTAAATGAGTTGTTTAAATGAGTAAGAAGGAAGGTGGAGTTTCACTAAGAAAGTGATTGGCATCCCAGTGCTAAAGCACTGCAAAGGACAGTCCACTACTTAAGAAATTGTGGTTTGGGATCAGACAGGGAGAGCAAAATTGGCAAGTGCTGACACATTATCAGATCTTCAGAGTTAAGAAGCAGCAGGCACCAGGGCATACTGAGAAACTCATTTATGTTGCATTTCCAGAAAACTGGGTAGAAGGGTTTGCATTTTGCCACTTTTGTAAAAGATTTGCCCAGGATGCGTGTCCATCCGTCCATCTGTCCACCCATCTGTCTGTCTCTGTCCATCCCTGTGTGCTGGTTTCAGGAATCATTTTAAGTCATTTATGCTTTCAAACATCACATTGTCATCCTGGCATCATATGAGTACATGTAACTGTATTGTTCCCTTTCCTCTTATATGGCTTCTGGTTTTCTTCTCTCATTAAGAAACAAAAAACTTCCGCATATAAACAGAAAAGGCATCTTTCCCTATTTTGTCAAAAGCCATGTGTTTTTTTGGAAGCATGGACTGAGGTGCAAATGCTAGCAAAATTGTGGTCCACAGAGAAGTATATGTGCTAGACCAGAAGTTTTGATGCTAAATTTTATGATATGGCTTTCAGAACCCTGGTGCCTGCTGCTTCCTTTGATAGTGCTTAGTTAAGTACTCCCCAACTTGGATTGCATAGTAGTATTACCTGGGCAGATGCTAAAACTCCTAATGTCCTTGCTTTACCAGTTCCAAAAAAATAGGACTCTCAGAGGAAGGTTCTCAAAATTGTTTAAAACTCTTTGTGGTGATTACAATATATATGGTATCTATATCTTTATATCTCTATATCTGTCTGTCTGTCTGTCTGTTTGTCTGAACCACAGGACCTGATATGCAGTGATATACTTCCAGAGGAGTCGATACTTGACTCCTTTATTGAAGTATGAAAAACCAGGGGATGCTGTAACATGAACAAATGGCATCTTTTCCAGAGGCAAAGGACTGTGAGACAGAATGACAGATTTAGGCAACTCCGAAGATATTCTGTGTGGCAGCAGGAGATAGCGAATGGAATGTTCTCAGTGTATGTGTAGGCGGAGAACTAATCATCAAAGACCTTCCTTACTTATTGGATATTGGAAAGTCACTGTCAGTGGAAGATTGGACAGAAGGGAGAGAAAATGAGTTTTAAATAGAGAAAAAGAATTCAGACAGAGATGGGTTGGGTAAGCGAAGCATGGTGGTGCCTGCATACAATCCAAGCACTGAGGCGGGGTGGGAGCAAGGAGAGTGGAGAGTTGGAGTTGACCTCACATTGCATACAGCAAGCTCTTGCGTTAAAGAGAATTTATCTCTCAAGGCTGGGTGTGGTGTTACACACCTTCAATCCCACTAATCTGGAGGTGGAGGCAGGAGAATAAAGAATTAAAGGTCATCCTTGACTACATAGTACATTTGAGACTAAGTTACCCTATATGAGACCCTGCCTCAAAAGAAAAAAAGAAAGGAAGAAAGAATCCCCCCTAGTCCCCACCCCCTGACCTAGTCCACTTCTCTCTGTGTACAAGGTAACAGAAGAGTAGGAGAACAGGAGCAGGGAAGCCGGAAGTAAAACAGCATTGAGGCCAGTGACATCTGGGAGGAACTAGCAGCTCAGATCACACAGTTTTGATTGACATGAGGCAGGTTTGATATTTGATACTGAAGAGGATCTAGGACTATTGTTTTTTATGGAATGGCTGACTCTGGTGCACCTTCATTGTGTAGGTCTGGGGAATAGCATCTAGGAAGTGGGTAAAAGGAATTGACTTGGAGGCAGATCTGTTAACTGGAGGGCTTACTGGCTCAGCTCTTTGACATGGAGGACCTCTGGCTCAGCGGGTTTGGTGGGAGGGTTGCTATTTGACATTCTCCTCCTTCATACTTCACAGCTCTTCTCCTCGAAGATCTTCACTCCTTCCTACCTTATTGTCTCCTCCCATCCCTTCCACACATCAATCTGAATATAGGGATAGAACCTACCATTGTTTCTAAACACCATTTAATTAGAAGACATTCCTATTACAGTGTTGGTAAAGCAGACTTTTCTTTGACTGAGAGTGAGAATGTGTTACCTTTATCAAACATGGAGTGGTGTGAAACCTGACAGGGATGGAGTCTCACTACTATACTTCATACCAAGGCTCTGGCTTGTGCTGTAACGTGCGTTGCTGACTGTGGACATGAAGCAGACACAGCCAATTGGCTCAGAATATTGTGCAGATTCATTTGATTTGTATGAAACTAGTGGATCTACTTAAGTACAGACAAGTACAGGTAAATACAACAGTTCTCAGAAAAATTAATGTGTTTTTTGTTTGTGGGATTTTTTAGTGATAGTAGCAAATTCCGAGGCCCCCAATCTTTAACTGTATCCCTTGCTCTGCTGCCTTACTGCTTGAGAAAAGGGTTGCCTCTCTTCTTTCTTTCTTTCTTTCTTTCTTTCTTTCTTTCTTTCTTTCTTTCTTTCTTTCTTTCTTTCTTTCT
>NC_034592.1:69013390-69016548 GCF_900095145.1 Mus pahari | reverse complement strand
ATAGTCCATCCTTTCATCTTAGCTCTAAATTTTGTCTCTGTACCTATATCCTTTCATGGGTATTTTGTTCCTTATTCTAAGGAGGAATGTAACAAGAACTACACTTCCACTTCCAGAGAACAGTCCATCTTGCTTTTTTTTTTTTTTTTTAAATGTGTGTGTGTTTTAAGATAAGGTCTCTTTGTAACTCAGACTGGTTCAAACTTTTTTTTATTAATAATTTGCTTATCCCTACTAAACATTGCTGACAACACACCAACACAGGATCTTTAAAATAATCCACCCTGACTTTACATCCTCTCTCAGTAATCCTAATATTGTTTATACAATTTTTATCTTTTATCTTTAAATTAAAAGAAATTTATCCTATGTGTATGGGTGTTTTGCCTGCATGTACACATTGTTGCCTGGTGCTATGGAAGCCAATAGAGGGTGCTGGATCCTTTGAAACCAGAGTTGAGGGTGGTTGTGAGCCACTCTGTGGGTGCTGGAGATCAAACCTGGGTCCTCTGCAAGAGCAGCGAATACTGAACCATCTCTTCAGATTTACCCTTTTGGTCTTAACCCATTTGCTTCATTCCTTTTTGATTGTGTAGACAGAGTATACATCTGGTCTCAGACTCATTTGCTGGCCTTATCCTGCCAGGCCCTGGGGTTACAGCTTTGTCCCCCCATTTTTTTCTGAGCTTATTTTGAGAAGTGCTGTCTCTGTAAACCTTTCCTAGTCCTCACCTCAGTACTCACTTAGATGATTCCAGTGCTGCTTTTATCGTTTCTACCACTCTAGCTCCAGTCCTGTTAAAGCTCTGAGTAGCTTTCCAGACACTGAGGTCTGTTGTCAGTTCTTCATCCTCACTTTACTTGACTTTATTAGCATCATTGGGCCACCACTACCTGTGCCTTCCCCAGCCTCCTCCTTTGACTCCAGATTTGATTCCCTTTTGTACTTATCTCAGTTTCTAGCTTGCCTTCCATTGCTTCATAAACACCATAAGCAGCAACATGGGAGAGGAAAGGGTGACTTACAGGTTACAGTCCATGACTGAGGAAAGTCACAGTAGGAAGGCACAGTAGGAACCAGGAGACAGGAACTGAAGCAGAGACCATGGAGGAATGTTGCTTGTTAACTTAATCTTATCCAGTCCTCGGATCTTATTTCTATTAACATACCATGTCTATTTCATCGCTCCAGCCTGTCTTGAAAATTTGAAATTCACTTAACAAGCTTAAAACTCCACGTAGGGTTCAGATAGCTGCTTTATATTTCAAGTAGGAATTCTTCTCTGTAACACACTTCTTCTGTAACAAACCTCAGTACTTTCATTATAATTTTTGTAGAATTTATAGGGTTTTCAGGATACTGCTTCCACTAGCTTTACTGCACTTACTTGTCAGTCTTCCTTGGCTCTGTCTTTATTGTCTGTTGACCTCAGCACCTTAGCATTAGTCTTTCTGACTTCTTGGTATGTTCTTCCACACATATGTATGTGACTCCTTTTTAAAAATCTCTATCCCTACCCTGAGCAGCTTGCTATCCCAGGGGGACCACCATTCTCATACTACCTCTCCTCCACCTTCATCAGAGTCCTGAATCACACAGTAAGCTTCCCTCCCCCCACCCATCTTCCCTGTTTGCTGAGTCCTCTGGGCCAAGCCAAGCTGCCTTGAGCAGCCTGCTATCCCAGGATGACCTCCATTCTCCTGCTGCTTTTCCCCCACCACCATCAGACCTGAGACTCCTGAATCATACAGGTCAGCTTCTCTTCCTCAACCCACCTTCCCTGCTGCTGAGGCCTCTGGGCCAAGCGAAGCTGCCCTGAGAAGCCTGCTATTCCCAGGGACTTCCATTCCCCTGCCACCTCTCTGCCCACCTTCATCAGACCTGAGGCTCCTGAACTGTACTACAGGTCAGGATCCATACAGCCCGAGAATACCCATCGAGGCCTGCCACACTAGTACCATCAAGGTTCACCCTCTTCCCAATACCTACTACAACAAGAACATCCAGGGATCAAAACCACCCAGATGGCTAAAGGCCCTCAAAAGAACACAATCTACAAAAGCCAGGGCAGTATGACACCTCCAAAGTAAGTTATCCCCCTACAGCAAGCCCTGGATATCCTAACACAACCAAAACACAGGAAAATGGCCTTAAACCCAATCTTATAATGATGACAGAGGCCTTTAAAGAGGAAATGAATAAATCCCTTAAAGAAATACAGAAAAATACAAACAGATAGAGGTGTTTAAAGCGGAAACAAATTCTTTAAAGACATATAGGAAAATACAATTAAACAGGTGAAGGAAATAAATAAAACTGTGTAAGACTTGAAAGTATAAATAGAAGCAACTAAAGAAAGCATAAACGGAGGAAGTTCTGGCAATGGAAAACCTAGGAACTATAGATGCAAGCACCACCAACAGAATACAGGAGATGGAAGAAAGAATGTCAGACTGAGAAAATACAGTAGAAGAAATGGATACACCAGTCAAAGAAAATGCTAAGTCTAAAAAGTTCCTGACACAAAATATCCAGGAAATCTGGGATACCATTAAAAGACCTAAGAATAGAAGGTGAAGAGTCTGAGCTCCAAGGCCCAGAAAATATTCTCAACAAAATCATAGAAGAAAAATTTCTTAAACTAAAGAAAGTTATAACTATAAACATACAAGAAGCTTATAGAACATCAATTAGACTGCTCCAGAAAAGAAAATACTCCCGCCATATAGTAATCAAAACACAAAATCTACAGGACAAAGGAATAATAAAATTGGCAAAAGGCTAGGTAGCATACAAAGGCAGACCTATCAGAATTACACCCAACTTCTCAGCAGAGACTCTAAAAAGTTAGAAGAGCCTGCTCAGATGCCTTGCAACCTCTAAAGAAATCCACAGGTGCCAACCTAGACTACTATACTGAGAAAACTCTCAATCACAACAGATGGAAAAAACAAGATATTTCAAGACACATCCAAATTCAAACACTATCTATCCACAAATCCAGCCCAATAGAAAATACTAGAAGGAAAACTACAACACAACATTGTAGATTAACTATGTCCAAGAAAACACAGGGAATAAGTAATTTTATACCAGCAAAACAAAGGAAAGCACACAGAAACACACACACACACACACACACACACACACACACACA
>NC_034592.1:69006180-69013330 GCF_900095145.1 Mus pahari | reverse complement strand
ACACACACACACACACACACACACACACACACACACACACACACACACACACAATGACCAACATCAGAATAACAGGAAAAAATAGTCATTGGTCATTAATATCTCTCAACATCAATGGGCTCAATTCCTCAATAAAAAGACACAGACAGGCTAACAGAATGAATGCAAAAATAGGATCCATCATTCTGCTGCATACAAGAAACACACCTTAGCAGTCAAAACAGACATTTGCTCAGAGTAAAGGGCCGGAAAAAGGTTTTCCAAGCAAACTGACCCAAGAAGCAAGCTGGAGTAGCCATTCTAATATCCAATAAAATAGATTTTCAACCAAAATTAATCAANAGAGACAGGGAAGGACACTTCATACTCATCAAAGGAAAAATCTACCAAGATGATTTCTCAGTTCTGAACATCTATGCTCCAAACACAAGGGTGCTCACACTTGTAAAAGAAACATTGCTAAAGCTCAAATCACACTTTGAAGTCCACACATTAATAGTGGGAAACTTCAACACCCTATTCTCACCTATTGGCAGGACATCCAGGCAAAAACTCAACCAAGAATTAATGAAACCAACAGACATTATGAAATCAAATGGACCTAACAGTTATAGAGAATATTTCACCCGAGCATAAAAGAATATACCTTGTTCTGAGCACCTCATGAATCCTTCTCCAAAATTGATCATATAGTAGGTCACAAAGCAAACCTTAATAGATACAAGAAAATGGAAATAATGTCTAGGCTAGTATCTTATCAGACCACAGCAAAACAGAAACACTGGAAAGCCTACTTACTCATGGAAATTGAACAACTCTCTACTCAATGATCTCTGGGTTAGAGAAGAAATAAAGAAAGATATGAAAGACTTTCTAGAATTCAATGAAAATGAAGGTACAACATACCCAAATTTATGGGACATAATGAACGCAGTGCTAAGGGTAAAGTTCGTAGCACTAAGTGCCTCCATAAAGAAATTAGAAAGTCCTTATATCAACAATTTAAAAGTACACCTGAAATCTCTAGAAAAACAAGAAGCAAGCACATCAAAGAGGAGTAGAAGGCAGGAAATAATCAGAATCAGGGCTTAAATTAATCAGACAGAAACTGTGATGGTTTGTATATGCTTGGCCCACGGAACGGACCACTAGGAGGCATGGCCTTGTTGGAGTAGGTGTGTCACTGTGGTCATAGGCTTAAGACCCTCACCCTAGCTGCCTGGAAGTGAGTCTTCCACTATCAGTCTTCAGATGAAGATGTAGAACTCTCAGCTCTTCCAGCACCATGTCTGCCTGGATGCTGCCATGTTCCCACCTTGATGATAACGGAATAAACCCCTGAATCTGTAAGTCAGCCTCAATTAAATGTTGTCCTTTATAAGACTTGCCTTGGTCATAGTGTTTATTCACAGCAGTAAAACCCTAGCTAAGACAGAAACAAAGAAAACTATACCAAAAAAAAAAAAATCAATGAAACCAAGAGTTGGTTCTTTGAGAAAGTCAACAAGATAGACAAACTCTTAGCCAAACTAACCAAGAGACAGGGACAGTATCCAAATAAACAAAGTCAGTAATGAAAAGGGAGCTATAATAACTGACACTGAGGAAATTCAAAGAATCATTGGGTCTTACCTCAAAACTCCGTGCTCCACAAATTGGAAAATCTTAATGAAATGGATGATTTTCTAGATAGACCACTTACCAAAGTTAAATCAAGATCAGGTAAACTATCTAAACAACCCTGTAATCCCTAATAGAAACAGTCATTAAAAGTCTCCCAACCAAAAAGAACCAAACCAGGGCCGGGTGGTTTTAGTGCAGAATTCTACCAGAATTTTAAAGAAGAGCTAATACCAATACTCCATAAACTACCCCACAAAATAGAAACAAAAGCAACACTGCCAAACTCATTCTATGAGGCCAGAGTCACCCTGATACCTAAATGACACAAAGGCTCAAGAAAAAAATAGAGGGCTGGAGAGATGGCTCAGTGGTTAAGAACACTGACTATTCTTCCAGAGGTCCTGAGTTCAAGAAAGAAAGAGAATTCCAGATGGATTTCTCTTATGAATATGGATACAAAAATATTCAATAAAATACTTGCAAATGAAATCCAGAAACACATCAAAGACATCATCCATCAAGACCAAGTAGGCATCTTCCCTGGAATGCAGGGATGGTTCAATATATGAAAATCTATCACATAATCCACCATATAAACAAACTGAAAGAAAAAAATCACTTGATTATCTCATTAGATGTTGAAAAAAAACCTTTGATAAAATCTAACACCCCTTTATGTTAAAGGTATTGGAGAAATCAAGGATACAGGGTACACACCTAAACATAATCAAAGCAATATACAGCAAGCCAATAGCAACAACAAACTAAATGGAGAAAAACTTGAAGCATTTCCACTAAAATCAGGGACAGGACAAAGCTGCCCACTCTCTCCCTACCTATTCAATATAGTACTCCAAGTCCTAGCCAGAGCATTTAGACAACAAAAGGAGATAAGGGGATACAAATTGGAAAGGAAGAAGTCAAAGTATCACTGTTCGTGGATGGTAAAAGACCCCAAAAATTCTACCAGAGAACACCTTCAGCAAAGTGGCTGGATACTAAGTTAGCTCAAAGAAATCAATAGTTCTCCTTTATACAAATGACAAATGGGCTTAGAAAGAAATTAGGGAAAACAAAACTCTTTACAATAGCCACAAATAATACAAAATATCTTGGTGTAACTCTAACCAAGCAAGTGAAAGATCTGTATGACAAGACCTTCAAATCCCTGAAGAAAGAAACTGAAGAAGATTTAAGAAGATGGAAAGCTCTCCTATCCTCATGGATGGGTAGGATTAACATAGTGAAAATGACCATCTTACCAAAAGTAACCTACAAATTCATTGCAACCTCTATCAAAATTCCAACACAATTTTTTATAGACCTTGAAAGAGCAATTCTCAACTTCATATGGAAAAATAAACAAACAAGCAAGCAAACAAACAAACATAAAAACCAGGATAAGCAAAACAATCCTGAACAATAAAAGAACTTTGAGAGGAATCACCATCCCTGACCTCAAGCTGTACTACAGAGCAATAGTGATGAAAACTGCATAATATTGGTATGGAAGCAGACACTTTGATCAATGGAATCTAATCAAGGATCCAAAAATGAAACCATACGCCTAGGGACACTTGATTTTTGATAAAGAAGCCAAAACCATAACATTGGAAAGAAAAAGAAAGCATCTTTAACAAATCATGCTGGAGTAAATGGATGTCTCCATGTAGAAGAATGAAAATAGATCCATCTTATCACCCTGCATGAAACTCACGTCAAAGTGGATCAATGACCTCAACATAAAACTGGATACTCCAAATCTCATTGAAAAGAAAGTGGGAAATAGTCATTGGTACAGGAGTCAATTTCCTGATCAGAACACCAATGGCTTAGGCTCTAAGATGAACAATTGATAAATGAAACTTTGTGAAACTGCAAGATTCTAGACAGCAAAGACACTGTCAATAGGACAAATCAGCAGACTACAGATTGGGAAAGGATCTGCACCAACCCTACAACTGACAGAGGGCTAATATCAAAAATTTAAAAAGAACTGAAGAAGTTAGATGCCAACAACACAAATAACCCAATTAAAAGATGGGGTACAGAATCAAACAGAGAATTTTCAACAGAGGAATCTCAAATGGACAAGAAGCACTGAAAGAAATGTTCAACACCCTTAGTCATCAGGGAAATGCAAGTCAAAACATCTCTGAGGTTCCATCTTATACCCATCAGAATGGCTAAGATAAAAACCTCAAGAAATAGAACATACTGGTGAGGATGTGGAGTAAGGGGAACACTTCTTCATTACTGGTGGGAATGCAAACTTGTTCAACCACTTTGGAAATTAATTTGGCAGTTTCTCAGAATACTGGGAATAATTCTGCCTCAAGAACCAGCTATACCACTCCTGGACATATAACCAAAGGGTGTTCCATCATCCCATAAAGACATTTGATCAATATGTTCATAACAGCTTTATTTGTAATAGCCAGAAAATGGAAACAACCTAAATGTCCCTCAACTGAAGAATGGATAAAGAAAATGTGGTACATCTACACAATGGATTACTATTCAGCTTTTATAAACAAAGACTTCATGAATTTTTCAGGTAAGTGGATGGAACTTGAGATTGTCATCCTGAGTGAAGTAACCCAAGCCCAAAAGGACATGCATGGTATGTACTCATAAGTGGATATTAGTTATAAAATGCAGTTACCATGTGACACTCCAGAGACCCAAAGAAGCTAAACAAGAAGGAAGGCTCAAGTGAAGAAGCTTGAATCTCACTTAGAAGGAGGAATAAAACGGTCATGAAAGGTAGATGGAGGGAAAGAACTTGGAGAGAGGGGTATGGGGAATTCAGGATCGGATATGAGGAGAGACAGGAGGAATGACCAGATGGTCATGGAAATGAATGGAAATCTGCAGCTGACAGAGATTTGGAGGTGGGGTAGGGCAACTCCAGGATGAGATAGAGATGTGAAATAAGGAAGACACACAAGAATCAATGGGGGTGACTTTAACTATAACTCACTACATTGGGGAAATGGAATTGAAGAGGTCCACCTCCTGTAGCCAGGTAGGAATTTCAATGGAGCAATAGAGACACCAACTCACCCATAAAACTTTGAAACCAAAAATCGTCCTGTCTACAAGAAATTCAGGCATGGGGGATGGAGCAGAGACTGAGGGAATAGTCAACCAATAACCGGCCCAACTTGAGACCCATTCCACGGACAAGCACCAATTCCGAACACTATTAATGATATACTCTGTTATGTTGGCATACAGGAGCAAGTTGTCCTCTGAGTGGCTCCACCCATCAGCTGATTCAGACAGAAGCAGACATCCAGATCCAAACAGTAGATGGAGCTTAGGAACTCTTATGGAAGAACAGGAGGAAGGATTGCGGCCCCTGAAGTGGATAGGAACGCCAACAGACTCAATTAACCTAGACCCATGGAGTCCTCAGAATCTGAATCATAAACAAAGAATATACATGGGCTGGACCTAGGCCTCCCTGCACATATGTAGCAGATGTGTAACTTGGTCTTTATGTGGGTCCCGAACAACTGGAACAGAGACTATTCCCAAAGCTGTTGCCTGTACATGGAATATGTCCTTTTAGCTGGGCTGTCTTGTCTGGCCTCAATGGGAGAGAAAGCACCTAGCTTTGTAGAGATTGAAGTGCTGGGGTAGAGGTATAATGGGGATGGGGCACACCCACTCAGAGGAGAAGGGAAGGGGATGGGGAATAGGGTAAGGATTGTGGGAGGATAGGGGCTAGTGAGCAGGATGTAAAGTGAGTAAATAAAAAAAACAAATAAAAAATTAAATCCCTGGGCAAATGTCAGCTTTTTTTTTTTTTTTTTTTTTTAATTAGCTGGGTTTGTTTGTTAGGACCTAGGAAAAATATGAATGTTAAGGCCTGGGTAACTACTCCCTGGCTAGCCTGCCATCATAAGGAAACTTTCTCATATGTTTCTGATGTTACTAGGAAACTTTCTAATGCAAAGATTGATCACATATTCTGTTATGTTCTGTGCCCTTGGAAACCAATTACTATAGAGGTCAGTAGAACTGTTTTGTATAGTTACCCACAGTAAGCATGGATTTGAACCAACCACCCAACAGCACTTCCTGCATCTATATATAAGGTTTTTATGGTATTTTTCTTTACAAACTGCCCCTGGTATGGATCTCAACCTAAGACAGACCCCTGCACCAACATAAGAAACTATCTGGAGGATTTCCATTTTGAGTAGTAGTTGAATGAAGTTTAAGTTCTCAAGAACTTCTTGGGAACTGACATCCTACTTGGCAGAAAGAGACGTGTATATGGGTGGCAAATGACATCCTGGTAGACAAGTTAAGACATGAAGACAAGGTAAGTTCTCTGCCACAGTTGAATATTCCAACCAATAGAAACAGGATTAGTGCACAACATAGACATGTTCCTAAGGAACAAAAGACATGTTCCTAAGGAAATCTCCTATCATAAGTCCTGAGTTTTGAAAAAATTTGGCACAGATATTTGTGGATTTGGGGCTTAAAATCCATGTAGGATCTTAACATGAGGCCATGGTTAGGTTCCTGAATCTGGACCATGGCCTTGGTTGACAAGTCCTGGGGTGTATGTTCAATAAACTATCCCTGTCTGACTGAGATCAGTGTTTGTGTGGTTTGTGAGGCAACTCCTGGACCCCAGCAGATGATGCACACCTGTCTCTTCAGTACTGAGGAGGCTAAATTAGAAAGAACACAAGTTTGATATCAGCCTGGGGCTACTTAATAAGTCAGACCTGGTCTTAAAATAATACTAAAGGGGGGAAAAATAAAAAGATCAGGAACTAAGTAATTTGTCTATTTACTTACTGTTTTTTCCCTCAGAAGTCATGGGCTTTCTGCTACAACATTTGGAACAGTGACTGGTCCACAGTAAAGAACACAAGCGACTATTTGTGGATCTGCAGATGGAAGGAATAGATCAATTTAGATTTTGCTGAGGTATTTTTTTTTTTAACCAGATACTTCTTGATTATTAGGAAGTTTAACAACTAGGAGAAAGTAACTGGTTCTGGGCTTTTCCTGGATTTATATTTATATTCTCTTTTAGGAAGGCTTCTGAGTAATGTGGCATTTCTTATTCTAATAAGTAATCTGGCATTTGAAGTCAAATAGGAAACATTAACTTTACTGTGTGTTTTTAGAATTTGATATTTTAATGCCCTCTAATTCTCCTACCATTCATTTTCCAACTATCCCTTTATTATAGTAACAATTCATAAACTACAGAAGAGGGGGTGAGGACAATTAGCTGTGCCCTGGTGACACATCCTGTGTTCAATGAATAGGCTTTAAATGGAACACAAGATGAGTTGTAGCGCTCTTCAACTGACTGATATGTTGAGCTGAGCTCAGAAAATGATTTGGTACCTAACACTAAAGGTTAGCTGACAAAACAAATGGTTGAAAAGTTTAAATTTTTTTCTTCACAGTATGATGTCATTTCTTTCTTTCTTTCTTTATTATTATTTTCTTTACTTACATTTCAAATGCTATCCCGAAAGTTCCCTAT
>NC_034592.1:69001705-69005116 GCF_900095145.1 Mus pahari | reverse complement strand
CAAGGCTGCCCACTTTCTCCCTACCTATTCAATATAGTACTTGAAGTCCTAGCCAGAGCAACCTGACAACAAAAGGAGATCAAGGGGATACAAATTGGTAAGGAAGAAGTCAAAATACCATTATTTGCAGATGATATGATTGTATTCATAAGTGACCCTAAAATGTCCACCAGAGAACTCCTAAACCTGATAAACAGCTTCAGTGCAGTAGCTGGATATAAAATTAACTCAAACAAATCAGTGGCCTTCCTCTACATGAAGGACAGACGGGACGAGAAAGAAATTAGGGAAACAACACCCTTCACAATAGTCACAAATAATATAAAATACCTCGGTGTAACTCTAAGGAAGTGAAAGATCTGTATGACAAGAACTTCAAATCCCTAAAGAAAGAAATGATGTCATTTCTAAAGTTAACACTATTCATTGTAAATTTTCAAAATTGCTATTGTCTCAGGGTTTCTGTTGCTATGAAAAGACGCTAAGACCACCATGGTAACTCTTTCGTTGTTGTTGTTGTTGTTGTTGTTGTAAAAGGTTTCATTAGCTGTTTTTTTCTTTTCTTTTTCATTAATGAATTTATTTATTCACGTTACATCCTGAATAAAGGCCCCCCCCTTCTCCCAGTCTCGCCTTCCCACCCACTTCCCCCACACCTCATTCTCCTTAGAGAAGGGGAGCCTCTCCCGCCCCTGCCCCACCCTGGCTAAGTGCCTCCTCTCCCACTGAGGTCAGACAAGGCAGCCCAGCTATGGGAAAGGTATCCAAAGGCAGAGTCAGAGAGAGACCCTGCTGCAATTCTTGGGGGACCTATGTGAAGTCCAAGCTGCACGTCTGGTATACATCCAGCCCCTACATGCTCTTTGGTCAGTGTCAGTGAGCTGCCATGGGCCCAGGGTAGTTAGCTCTGTAGGTCTTCTGGAACCACAGCAATTCTTATGCAGTAAAAACATTTAATTGGAGCTGGCTTACCGTTTTAGAGGGTTAGACCATTGTTGTCATGGCAGAAGCATGGAGGTATGCAGGCAGACACAGTGCTGGAGAAGGAGCTGGAATTTTTTTTTTTAATGGGATATCTAAAGTTTCACAAAAGAGGCAGAAGAAGTAGATTGAGGTTTATTAAGCACATCAATTATTAATTCATCACATTTATGAACCTAATTTTCTCGTTTTCTTTTTTTTCCCCAATTTTTATTAGGTGTTTACTTCATTTACATTTTAAATGCTACCCCAAAGCCCCCTATACCCTCCCACCCCCCGCTTACCTACCTACCCACTCCCTCTTCTTGGCCCTGGTGTTCCCCTGTGCTGGGTCATATAAAGTTTGCAAGACCAAGGGGCCTCTCTTCCCAATGATGGCTGACTAGGCCATCTTCTGCTACATATGCAGGAGCTGGAAATTTTACATCTGGATCTGCAGGAAGCAAGTCTTCTGTGACTGTGAGCCTGGGCTTGAACTTCTGAGACCTCAAAATCCTCCCTACAGTGACACATTTCCTCCCTACAGTGACACATTTCCTCCAACAAGGCCATATCTTCTAATTATGCCACTCTCTATGGGCCAAGCATTCAAACACAGAGTGGATGGGAGCTATTCCTATTCAAACTACCACAGTAGCTTTATCTTTTTGATGAAGTCTACTAAAACTCAATCTATTAATTTCCAGAACTGTAAGGGTAAATTGTCATGGCATGTACTGTGCTAGTAATAAAGTATCATGAGCCTTTTTATTTAAATAATGGCTCTGGCATCAGAAGCATTTGAGAAACAGATACTTTTCCCCCTCTCTGTTAAAGAGCCAAGATAGAAGAGCCACAGCACAAAAGCAAGCAAAACTTAGACTGTTGTTAAAATAAAAAATAAATAATACCTAGAATATGGTAAAAATATTTACAACAGAAACCCAGCAACTCATTGCTGTTGCACATTTCTACATCTTTTAGTTTTAGATAGAGCAGACCTTTATTTCTAAACTGAACAACAGACATTGAAAAGGGGAAGATTAACTTTGCTCGTCAGTTTACCTGGGAAGTATTAGAGAGGCCAGATTGATATACGGCATCCAGCCCAAGGGGGGGAACCACTCAGCTGCCTATTTCATTGGCTCGTATACTGATAAATCCTCAATGTAGGCTGGATTTCTTTAGCGTGCCTCAGCAACAATTCTTCAGTGACTTTCTTATGATCTTGTTAATGTGTGTTTTTTCTCAAGGGTAGTTTGAGAAACAAATTAGAACTATTATGAATACTGGAATTACAAGGGAGAAAATCCCCGATACATTATTTTGATATTATAAATAGTTCCGTGCATAACAACAAAGTAGATGAGGTTCACAATAATTTCTAGGCTAGGGCTTTGGGGGTTTTTGGATGTAGTAATTCATGAGCCTTCCAACCTTAGACTGGGGACATATTTGTAACTCACTTCATTTCTAGTAATTCATATTAAGCTGGAAAGACTCCCAGGTCATACTTTCAAGGTTTCAGAGATGTAATAGCTTCTGTTGTATTTGTGACTCTGGTGATAACTCTGAATATTAAAACTGCAATTCTGGTGATATTTACACTGGACCTAGCACTCCCAGCTCCACAGAGAATAGCCACAGCATGCTTTCAAATTCACTTTCTTTAATTTGTTTGTTGATATCCGTCTTAAAAATCAAATCTTAATAAAAGCTTAATTTCTATGCAAAGCTCCCAACTTTCTAGTGGGGGAAATTAATATGTAGCAAAATACCATTTATTTCATATCACAACAAAGTAATTAAAGGAATTTAAAACCTTAGAACTTCTATATTCAAATAAAAGTCAGTTTCAATATTGTTAAGAGTTTACATATGAATATCGTTGACTTTGCCATTGTTTGAAATATCTGGGCTTCATTTACTACAATATATTTAATCTCTGTTTTTCTATGGTGGCAAAAAGCATATACCATTGACTGTAAGTATAGAATTATGCAGCATATGTTTACAGCTAGTTCATTCTATAGGATGGAAACATTGTGTGTTTTAAGCTATGTATGTTGAGAGTTCTCCAGAGACATAAAGTTAATAGGAACGACCCACATTTATATTTATCTCTGTATATCTTTAATGTAGGGAATTGACTTAGGTAGTTTTGGAGATTGCCTTGGTTACTTTTCTGTTGCTGTGATTGAACACCATGGCCAAGGCAACTTATAAAGGAGAGTGTTTGCTTGGGTTTACAGTTTCAGAGCGTTAGAGTTCATGATGGTGGAGCTAAGGTGTGGCAGCAAAAACAGCTGCAACCTCATATCTTGATCCCAGAGAACACAGTGAGAATGGCACAAGTTCTTTTTTTTTTTTTTTTTTTTTTTTTTAAGTATTTAGAAGTACTAGCTTGTTTGGCCAATAAACTGAGGCACACAAGGCAATGCAGCTGGTGGA
>NC_034592.1:68991279-69001694 GCF_900095145.1 Mus pahari | reverse complement strand
CAAGGTGTTGGGCGCTGGATCAGCCTGCGGACAGCCGCCAGGCGAACACCCCTCCTGGGCAGGAGAGGCGCAGGACGATCGGGTCCAGCTGCTGCGGGTCCCCTCACCAGTCTGCTCTCATGGCACAAGTTCTTGAACCTCAAAGCCTGCCCTCACTTATACACCTCCTTCAGTTGTTTGCTTCCTTATTTTTTAATGCAATTTTTTATTGGTTATTTCATTAATTTACATTTCAAATGTTATCCCCCTTCCCAGTTAAACCCCCTATTCCCTCCATCATGCCCTCTGCTTCTATGAAGGTACTCCCCCACCCAGTCACTCCTTCCTGCCTCACCATCCTAGCATTCTCCTACACTGGGTCATCGATCCTCCACAGGACCAAGGGGCTGCCCTCCCATTGATGCCATCCATGCAGCTGGAGCCGTGGGTCCCTCCATGTGTACTCTTTTGTTGGTGGTTAAGTCCTTGGGAACTTTGATGGGGGGGGGGAATCTGGTTGGTTGATATTATTGTTCTTCCTGTGGGGTTGCAAACCCCTTCAGCTCCTTTAGTCCTTCCCCTAACTCCTCCATTGGGGTCCCCAGGCTTAGTCTACTTCCTAATCATTCCTTCCCAAATCGTTCCACTAGCTGTGAACCAACCCTTCAAATATATGTGTGTATAGGGACCATTCTCATTCAAACCATCACAGAGACTAAGTCTCAAGATCTGAGGCAACAAACTGGAGGAGCTGGAGAGCTGATATGTAGTTTCTGTTCAAGTTCAAGCTAGAATCCTAATTATTAACATTTTCTTGTTACAGAGATTTGATAACTAAAAAGAAGGGAATATATCACTGCATTAACATGTTGGCCAAAATTGATTGAGGATTTTTTATGTGTATGTGCTTTTAGTTATTAATATTTTAAATAAATATATACAATCAGAATTATATCACTATTCAGACAGCACATTCCTGATGGTTAATCTTGGTTTTCTACATGACAAGATTTAGTGTCGGGTAGGAGATAAACCTCTGGACATCCTAGAGAGGAGTTATTTAGATTATGTTAGCCTCTGGGTATGCCTGTGAGGGAGTATTGAGATAAGAAATTGGGGTGGAAAGATCTTCCCGATAGGCAGGCAGCACTATTCCATGGGTTGGTGTCTGGATTGAATAACAAGAAGGTGGTTGGCTGAGAACCAGTTTGTTGCTTTCCAGTCCCCAACTGTGGACACAATGGGATTACCTGCCTAAAACCTTGATTCCATGACTGCCACCATGACATTTTGTCACAGCAATGGCACAAATAACTAAAGTAGAGATATTTTAGGTGTATGGTCATTGCTAGACTACATTTGACAGTGTGGTTTTAAGTCTTTGAAATGAGTTTGCTGGAGGAATGTGGAATAGTTTGAAACCTCAAGCTAGAAAAACCCTCACTTGTAAGCAGAGATTAACGTGGCATCCAAGCAGGATTCAGAAGTCAAGAATGTTGAGAGAAATGGAGATCCTGGAGGCCCAGCTCATGAGGTTTCAGAGTGGGAACAACTACTTTTATTAGGAATTTCTCCAGGGGCTGTTCTTTTTTTTTTTTAATTTATTTATTATCATTTTCTTTATTTACATTTCAAATGCTATCCCGAAAGTTCCCTATATCCCACCCCAACCCCTGCTTCCCTATCCACCCACTCCCACTACTTGGCCCTGGCCTTCCCCTCTGCTGGGTCATATAAAGTTTACAAGACCAAGGGGCCTCTCTTCCCAATGATGGCTGATTAGGCCATCTTCTGCTACATATGCAGCTAGAGACTCGAGCTCAGGGGGTACTGGTTAGTTCATATTGTTGTTNCACCTACAGGGTTGCAGCCCCCTACAACTCCTTGGGTACTTTCTCTAGCTCCTCCATTGGGGGCCCTGTGTTCCATCCAATAGCTGTCTGTGAGCCTCCACTTCTGTGTTTGCCAGGCACTGTCATAGCCTCACAAGAGGCCGCTATATCAGGGTCTCCAGGGGCTGTTCTTATGATTTTATCTGAAATAACATGGGTAAGTATGCATAGATACTGACAACTTGAGTAAGATTGGATTTAAAGGTAACAGTCTACATTTTTTTAGCAAAGGAAATTTCCAGATAGAAGTGAATTCAGGCTGTCACATGGATCTATATTCTATCTACTGTACATGCTAGGTATACACAGATCTACTGTACCTATCTAGGTCTACAGTCAAAAGAACAAAAGATTGGGCATAATGATATAGGGAATGTGTAGATTGGTAAAACAAAATAGCTCAAGAGATTTTAAAGTTGTAGCCAAGACATATACTGAAAAAGAGGCTGTAATTGTAAAGAGAAACCTCCTGCTCTGCACAGGGACAATAGGAAACTAGTCCCCCAAGCCAGATCCCTCCCATCAAAGCTCTAACCTAAGACAAGGCAAAATCTGGACTGAGAATGTCGATGAAGGAATTTCCTGCTGAAAACAATGAGTTAGGGAAGTATTTCCTCATGGTAAGCCAAGAGGCCTATAGAGCCTGCTGCAGCTGTGGCACAAGCAGGCCAGGCTCCCTTGGGAACATGTAACAGAACTTGGCAATGCTGTCCCATGGTACTGGTTGATTGCTGGTACCAAAAGTCAAGGAAGCACAAGCCATGTGAGAAGAGTGTTGGGATCCATGCAGAGGCCCTGCGGTGGTTAGGGAGAGTATAGGATCAAGTCTAAGCCAGCCATAATATATTCTCTACTCTTTCAGTTTTATTTCTGTGTTAGCTCATTTCCTATTCTACATCACATAAATTATAGTTTGAAATGAACATTTTAGTGACATTTATCCATACTTGACATATTTGCTCAGAAAAGAAATGTTAAATATTAAATCTCACAGTTCCTGTCCATCAGGGAACAGAGCTCTCTACTATCCATCAACCTTGCCCTGGGGTGACCATACAGTGCCACCAGGTGGAGTCAATGAATCCAGAGACATAACAGAGAAGTAAAAACCTTTAGCAGCTGCTAAAAGGCTGCAAGTACAAAGATGGGCTATTGCTTTCAGTAACCATCTTTTCCTTTGCCCTCAGAGACATTATTTTGCATGGTATTTTAGAGGAAGATACAGTGATCTCCAGGCAAGTGAGTGCTTTGGTCACCCACTGTTTCTGAAAGAAAAGGGATCTTTTAGAATGTGTATTGCACATATTTTACCTCATTCAAATACATTAACTAGAGTTCAGTGAATTTAAACAAGGAAGTTTTTGTGTTGACATAATAACAGGTATCTGGTGTTTGATTTCTCATGAACATCCTTTCTGGTATGACCTTTTCCTGTAACTTGGGACTAGAGGTGTCCATTCTTAACACATAGTTCATCTTTAAGGCACTGACTTCAAAGGGGAGAAAAATTTTAAAATCAAGTCAGCAAAACTCAGAGACATTTCTGAGGATTTAATCTTCATGAGGAAGGGCTTATATGTGCAAAAGCCCTTGAGTGTTCTGAGGCATCTCCTTCAGAGAACTCAACTCTTAAAGTCAAGAGAAAGTCTTGGTTCACAGGCTGGTGGGCTACATGGATAACTTGTTCACATTGTGTAACCCTGAGTTTCACACCATTCTTTGCCTTTTATACACAAAAACCCTATCTGAGATGATATGCTTCAGTTGGCAGGAACAGTTAGCAGTAAGTGGAGCTACAGAAGCTAAAACACCAGGTTAGTACATTAGAGGTACTTCTAGAGCTATGGACGATGATGGATTAGGGTTTTGTTCTTGTTTTCGTAGGTGTTGGGGTCTATGTTCTGGGCTCATAGGTCAGAATGGTGCATCCCTTCCTCTAAGGTGGCATCTAAGGCCCGGGAGCCTGTTAAACAACAAAGTATCTTACTTAAACAAATTAACCAGAAAAAAAAAAAAAAATCAAACAGCTTTTTGCTACTGTGACAAAATCGCCCTAAAGGGGGGGGGGTTATTTTGACTCAGTTTCAGAGGTTTCCAATTACAGTCTGAAGAATTTGTCACCTTAGGGACTGAGGTGAGTCAGAGAGAGGATGGTGGAAAGTAGGTGACCGCACAGTTGCCTAGGAAACAAGAGTAAGAGGCTGGGAGCAAGGTATACAAGTTAAACAAGAGTAAGAGCTGGAGACAGCCCCTGTGAAAAGCATCAAGTAGACTGGATATAATCCTTGTAATCATTATGTCACAATGACTGTAGTTATCTTCACTGGCCCTTACAAGAGCAGCCCTGTCAACAATCAGTCATGGGAGGGAGGGAAGTGTATCTTACTGCTCTGGAGGTACAGATAGATTCTAAGAGAGACAGAATCATTAGAATCATTGTGTCCAGTTGTGTACCTACTACTGAGCTCATCACCCTCCAGAAGATAGCCCCAAACCTGTGGGCTGTCACACTGACAGCCCTCATTAAATTCAATGCATCACAAAACAAAATGAATATACACGATTAAGATAGAGAAATTTGTGGGGAGGGATGGGAATGGATGAGGATGGCAAGGAGATGAGAGATATAGGTTGTAAGAGTGGTCACCTAATGTATATATATGTAAAATGAAAAACAAATGTAATTAATAAAAACCGAAAAAAAAGTAAAAAAAAAAAATACCCTTTAAAACAGTGGATCACTTCCTTGGGGATCTAACAACCCTTTAACAGGGGTCTCATAAGACCATTTGCATATCAGGTACTTATATTTATGATTCATAACAGTATTAACTGTATTGCAGGACTGCAGCATAGGAAGGCTGAGAACCACGACTTTAAAGGACCGCTCTCTGAACCTTACTGTCTTCCTTCAGTCCCCACCTCCCACCGTTTCCACCAGCTCCCAATAGATTAATCCACTGATTAGGTCAGAACCCCCATGATCCAACTGCTTCCTAAAAGCTCCATCTCTGAACTGAATTGGAGACCAAGCCTTTGACAAGTGAGTCTTTGAGCTGGGTATTTCAAATCTCAGACTTAACCAGCATGACTCTCCTTTTCAGTGTAAAAGATCAAATGAGTTTAAAGGGAGAAAAGAAAAAAAACTTCTAAAACTGTGCTGAGAGTCAGGAAAGGAAACCAGTAGCTGTCTTCATGATACGTGGCAACCATTTTTTTCTTGTTAACTGATTGAAAATAATTCTATGTTCAAATAGAAGGAAAATAAGGGGGAAAAAAACCTTAGAAATATAAATGAAATCTATAAAAAAGAGACTGGAATGAAATTTCTGGAAAGTGAGCAGTAATCAAAATACTTTAAGATCTCTACATGTTAATTTGCATATATGCATATGCATATATTTAAATTTATGGGTTTAATTTCTATGCTTATTAAAACTATGCAGTCTGTTTCAGTTAAAACTATGTTCACTATAGAATAGCAAATAAATACACATTTTATATTATTTATTAATTCCCCTCATATGAGTGTGTGTGTGTGTATGTGTGTGTGTGTTTGTATTTACACATGTGCACGAACAAATGGGTGCACGCTTTCATGTGTGCACATGAGTGTTCAGGTGCACTCTGAGACCAGAGATTAGCTTGCTTTTTGAGACAGGGTCTATCAGTGGTTCAGAGCTCTTTGAGTAGGCAAGGCTAGTTAGGCAGTGAGCCTTGGAGAGCACCTTTCTCTGACTCTCTAACACTGAAAATGAAAGTAGACTATACCACCTGTGGCAGTTGGGAGGGCTGGTTCTGGGGTCATGAGAGTGGGAGAGGGGACCCTGCATCTCACCTGAGCAGCACTGTAGAGCTGGCCTTGGTAACAGGCGCTAGGTAGAACTGCCCTGAGTTTATGAGAGTGGGAGAGCTGGCTCATCCCCTTGCCAGGTATAGTGCTCAGGAGGGTGGCCCTGGACCTCAAATGGGCAACACAGTAGAGCTGGCTCTAGTGGCATGGGGAGAGTGAGCCAACCCTGAGGGTATGAGAGTGAGAGAGATAATCTTGTCTGCTGTAGCATTGGATGAACTAGCAGCAGCACTGCTAAAGAGCTTGTCCTGGTGTTGAGGGTAGAGGAGAGCTGTAGCCTTAGATTTTTTTCAAAACCCACTTTAATAAGGGTTCTCAAAAGCCTCTACTCCCTTTCTAGTCCACCATCCAAAGAAAGGGGAAAAAGACGGTAAAGGGGATGTGGACCTGTTTAGTAGTGCTTTGGGGTGATTCCAATATCTGTTGGCAGGATACCAGCAGTCCAGTTCAGTAGTGTCAGGATACCAAACACGAAACAGCAGTGGTAGCACAATCCAGCAGAAACAGCCAGGCTTCTGTAGAATCGGCATGAGTCAGTGAGAGTGACCAGAACTATCTGGGATGCCAGTTCTCTGCCATACCTCTTTCAATGAAGTGAAGATCAACAAAGACATGAGACCAATGAAGATTGCACAGCTAGTTATACAAGTATCCTGTCACTCCATCACTGTCTAGTCTTGCTTATACTCTCTCTAGGCGTCATGCATTCTCCCATGGGTCTTACCTTAGCAAAACATCTTGTGAGCTTGCCTAAGTAAAACACAACTTGAGTCTGCATCACAGGACACATCCAGAAGCTTCCACTTCAAAGAGCTGGTTGGCTGACCAACTCAGATACCGCCAAGGTCCAGTTCTAGGGCTATGGGTTGGCCCATTCCAACATCTACCTCATCTATGAATTGCTGAAGTGTGTGAAAGGGTTGGTCCTGAAGATACCAAAGCTGCAGCTTCCACAATGAGATGTTTTCTATGTTTAGTTTTATTTTATTTCTTTTTAGTTTTAGATTTTTACTTTCCTATGGTGATAGTGGTGAGGTTGCAAGGACAGAGGATAGATCTAGAGTGTTGAAGAGATGAGTGGGATTGGGGTTCATGATGAGAAACTCACAAAGCATCAATAAAAAGTTAAAAAAAGAGAGTAGATTGCATTGCCTGGCTGTCTTCGCATGGGTTAGAGATGGGGCTCATGTTTTCATGAGTAGACGGCAAATGCTTTTATGACTGAGCCATTCCCCCCAAGTCCTCATTATCTTTTTAACACGATAGAAACCAGACCCAGTCTCTAACGCATGGCTGTTAGACCAGCATCTTAGATAACACCAGAACTTGAACGAAACTATCTTAGGTGCTAGTCAAATTCTACTGAGTTAGAGCTTTCTTAAGATATTGCTAAAAAGAATTCCAGGCCAAGTTTATGCCTGTTAATGTTTGTACTGTCGTAGAACATTACATAAGCAACTGTACATAAGATGATGACCCTTAAGAAACTCCAAGTACATGATTCTGGAGGACTAATAGTGCAGCAGGCACAGGAAAGGATTACAGAGGAACTTTTAGAAGCAATTCTCATGTCTACTGTCCATTCCCAATAATGAATAAGTATTTACAAGTATGAGTAAGTCTGTGCTGGCCAGTTTTATGTCACCTTAACAAAGTCTAGAGTCCTTAGATAGGAGGGAGCCTCAACTGAGAAATGTAAAAGTATCCTTTATTTGTTTGTTGTAAATGTCCTCTCTATGACTTTCTGCCTTTGTCTGGTAACCTAGGTCTAGTCCTGGAAGCTTCTAGACTCTGTACAATCTAATCTATGCCTAGAATATATTCAATCTCTTTTTTTTTCAGTAAATAACACAATCTTGAGGCTCACAGTGTGATCAAATACCTTGCAACAGAGAAAAATGCCTCTATAGGATCTGGCTGTAGACAAGGTTGCAGGTCATTTTCTTCATTGGTGATTGATGGCAGAAGGCCCAGCTGATTATGAGTGGTGGAGACAGCCCTGGGCTGGTGTTCCTGCGCTGAAAGACAGGAGGAACAAGCTAGTAAACATATACATCCATAGTGTCTGTATCAGCTCCTGCCTCCAGCTTCCTGCCTTGTTTGGGTTCCAGTCTTGGTTTCTTTTGCTGACGTGGAAGTCAAATACACCCTTTACTTCTCACACTGCTTTGGTCAGGGTGTTTCATCACAGCAATAAAACCCTTAACTAAGACAGTCTAAAAGAGGATTTGCTATCATTCTGGATGTGCTGTGGAAGCTCATGAGTCTATGTTCTGATACTTTAGGAGTTGGAAATTTATATGTATATATTATAAAGTAGAATGCTTTAGCCAAGCACTACTGTAAAAAAATAGTTGAGGTAACCAACTTATGAGAAATAAAGGTTTATATTAGCTCTCAATTTCAGAGAGTTCAGTCCATGGTCACTGGTCCCATCATCTTTTAGGCTGGTGGTGACACAGTACCTCATGATGACAGTATGTAGAGGAATGACTATGGAGCACAGTTGCTTATTTCAGGGTAACTGGGAAACAAAGAGAGACAGTGTATCAATGTCCCCTTTATATGAGCACCTAAGACCCTAAAGCCTCCTACTACCGTTTAAGGTTTCATCACCCCCCAAAAGTACTGTGGGGGTGGCAGCTAAGTTTTTATCACACAGATTTGCAAACCGCATTAGCATAGGGAAGGATGTGCAGCAAAAGAGGCAATATTCACTTGAAAATGTTAAGTTCTCTTTTTTAAATACATATTTTGAAAGATTTGTTTTATTTGACTTATGGGTATATCTGTGTGTTTACACGTCTGTGTGGGCGTCCAAAGAGTCCAGAAGGGGTGTCATACCTCCGGAAACTGGAATTTTAGGTAGGTGTGAGCCATTTGACTTGGTGGTAGGAGCTGAATTGTGATCCTCTGAAAGAGCAGTAAATCCTCTTAACTCCTCAGCTGTCTCTTTAACCCTTAACTTAGCTTTAAAAAAATGTTCATGGGAGAGGGCAGTAGAGGAGGCATGAGGATGATGAATAAAAACAGTGTATTACACCTCCCCCCACACCACACCCCACCTGCGCCCCTCCCCATCATAATGAAACCGATTTCTTGGTATGCTAACCCCTAAACCCAAATAATCACTATTTATTTGACTCTTGAATTTAATGTGTGTGTGTGTGTGTGTGTGTGTGTGTGTGTGTGTGTGTGTTTAGATTTCCACTGTGGGGAATTTTTTTTTTTTCATGCCTTTGCTCTGTCATGCCTTAAATTATTTTTTATTGAATGTATTAAGAAATTAAATATTCAGATTAAGCTGGTTTCGTGGGGGAATCAAAAGGCATGAATAGTATGTACCTAGTTGGGAAACACAAACTTCTTATTAAGAAACTAACATTTCATTAAAAAGCAAATAATATTAAGAACAACACATAAGTGGTCAGCTAATGTTGAGTCAATAACTTCAATAACTTTATTATAATTGTTAAGGATTTTCCACACTGGAACACAGTATTTCTTTAAAGATTTTAGCCAGGTGATGGTGACATACACCTTTAAATTCACCACATGGGAGGCAGAGGCAGGTGGATGTCTGAGTTTGAGGGCAGCCTGGTTTACGGAGCCAGTTCCAGGACAGCCAGGTCTATTACACAGAGAAATTCTGTCTCTAACAAATAGACAACCAGCCAGCCAGCCAACCAGCCAGCCAGCCATCACCATTAACAAAAAGATATCGCTGCCCATTTGTCAAACTTGGTTCGTACATTCCAGCAAGCACCTGGACTGGGATTGCTCGGTTTCCATTTGTTGGTCAAGGTGTCATGGAGCTTCTGCTTGTATGGCATAATTGCTCACACAGAGCGTATTATCAGTGTTTAAAAGTCAGAGCTTTACCCTACTCATTTTGTCTTCTTGTTCTCACATAAACTCCTGCTGTCTCCTTTGTTGTTCAGGGTTGAAAGGAACAGATTTTTCCTCTCTGAGCACATGTTATTGGTTGTACATTGTCTTTGGAATTTTATACAAACCACTTAATTTCCATTGCAGACTTCAAAGGTAGCGTTAAGCTTGTCTACCTGACTTTAAACCCATGAACTTTGACTAAGTGCATCATCTTTCCTTGTAAATGTCACAGAATTCAAGACAGTTGATATTTAACAATACTTAATAGAGAATCCTTTGCTCTTACAGCACATCTTTCTTGCATCTGTCAAAGTGATATTAACCCCTTGGTATTATTTCCTAGTTTAAAATTCTGTAGCCCTTCGTTTTCTTCACTGTCTTGACTTCTTCCAGAGTCCCACCCATCTTTGCTCAGATGTTCATACTCACTCTGGCTCTGCCTGAGTTCCTCTCTGTACCTGCTTCCCTGTAAACACTCTGCTCTGTCTGGGATGCTTTTATTCCATTTAAAGTACAGGGTTTCTCTGTGGGGCTCTGGGAGTCCTGGAACTCACTCTGTAGACCAGGCTGCTCTCGAATTCATAGAGATCTATCTGCATCGGCCTCCTAAGTTTGAGATTAAAGATGTGCCCCACCACTGCTGGACAAGGACACATTTTAAAAATAATTTATGTATTTATTATTATTATTATTATTATTATTATTATTATTATTATTATTACTATTTTCTTTATTTACATTTCAAATGCTATCCCGAAAGTTCCCTATACTCCCCCTCCCCGCCCCTGCTCCCCTACCCA